>NW_024543828.1:15407500-15620028 GCF_018167655.1 Microtus oregoni
CTAGGAATATCAGAAGCTACACCTATAAAGTCTGACGAACGTGACTGCCTGAATGTGGGCTGGGAATGTGATGACGCCAATGAAAATGCCAAACTGCACAGGGAAAAGCCCATGAGTCTCAACCCTACACAAGGAACTATAGACAACTGAGGAAAGTTGAGAGGAAGAGAGTTGGTCTTCCCCAGGGAAGAGCACACTGACTGGTTATCCAATACCAGATGGTCAGCCCTGAAAACACACACACACACACACACACACACACACACACACACACACACACACATATATATATGGGAGTAATATTTTTCAGACTGAACAGTTTATATTTGGATATATATATATATATATATATATATATATATATATATATATATATATATATGGGGGTATACACATACACACACATACACACACATATATGTATACCCCTCATATATATATATATATATATATATATATGAGGGGTATACATATATACACACACATATGTGTGTGTGTGTGTGTATAAACTGTATAGGATAGTGAATTCCTTTGTGATATTTTAGAACTTGTGGTAGTTTGAATGTATTCTTATAGAGATTGGCTCTGTTAGGAGGTGTGAATTGTTGGAGTGGGTACGGCCTTGTTGGAGGAAGTGTGTCACTATGGGAGCAGGCTTTGTAGTTGCCTATGCTCAGGATACTGCCCAATGTGTCAGTTGACTTCCTGTTGCCTGCCAGATGAAGCACACTCAGTTCTAGCATCACATCTGCCTGTATATTACTACGTTCCCCATCATGATGGACTGAACCTCTGAAACTGTAAGCAAGGAACCCCAATTAAATGTTTTCTTTATAAGAGTTGTTGTGGTAATGGTGTCTCCTCACAGCAATTAAAACTTTAACTAAGTCAGTACTGTTGATAATATTCTTTGATTATATTCACTACCTTTATTACCTTTTGTTAACATCTCTCCCCAACCTATGTATCTGATTCCTTAGCAGTCCCAGTTTGTAATAATGGCATTGGTTTTTCTTTCTTCTCTGAAGACCTCATGTGGAAGATAATACACAGATAAAACTTCTCCTTTTGAGTTTGGTTTATTTGAATTAACATGATGGTATCTAGTTCCATCTATTTTCCTTCAATTAAATTTTGTTCTTTATTTTCTTTATGGCTGAATAAACATTTTTTATTTTTTATTTTATTTTTTTATTGAAAAAAAATTCCGCCTCCTCCCAGCCTCCCATTTTCCTCCCCCTCCCCCCACTCCTCTCCCCCTCCCCCCCACTCCTCTCCCCCTCCCTCTCCAGTCTGAAGAGCAGTCATGGTTCCCTGCCCTGTGGAAAGTCCAAAGTCCTCCCCCCTCCATCCTGGTCTAGGAAGGTGAACATCCAAACTGGCTAGGCTCCCACAAAGCCAGAACATGAAGTAGGATCAAAACCCAGTGCCATTGTCCTTGGCTTCTCAGCAGCCCTCATTGTCCGCCATATCCAGAGAGTCCGGTTTTATCCCATGCTTTTTCAGTCATAGTCCAGCTGGCCTTGGTGAGCTCCCAATAGATCAGCTCCACTGTCTCCGTGGGTGGGTGCACCCCTAGACATAAATAAAGGTCATTGAGTCTATAATTTGATATCCTAAAGAAGCTAAATAAGAAGGTGAACCCAAAGGAAAACATATAGCTATCCTCCTGGTTATGGGAAGTAGACAAAATTGAAGGGCAAAAATTTGGGATCTTGGGGGTGGGGTGGGAGGGGGGTAAGGGGAGATGGGGAGAGAAAAGTGAGAAGGGGAGGATGGGGGGAACTTGGGGAAATGGGAAGATTGGGATAAACTTTTCTTTTTTGTATTATGGGAAAATATTATTTTATTACTTTGTTGAAAATATTTTCTGTGCCTTTGACCTAGGTTTCTTTTCCTTCCTCTATTCCTGTTATGTAGATTTGGTCTCTTCGTGGTTTATCAGATCCTGGATGTTTTGTACCTGGATTCTTGTAGTCTTAACATGACCAAGGTATATATATTTCATTTATCTTTTCTTCAGTACCTGGGATTCTCTCTTTCATATCTTGTATCTGTTGGTGAGGCTTACCTCTGAGGTTCTAGTTAGAGTTCCTAAATTTTCATTTCATTTTCTCTCAGTTTTAGTGATGTTATTTCCACTTTCATGTCTTGAACTGTTTTCTTCATTTCATTCTGCTGTTTATGTTTTCTATAGATTTCATTATCGTATTTTTATATCCTTTTAAGGACTTTGAGTATATTCATAATAGATATTTTGAAGTCATTGTCTTGTGGTTCAGCTATGTTGCATTTCTTAGAACCTACTGTTGTAGTTTCTTTTTAAAATTTTTATATATTTTTCTTTTCTTTTTTAAATTGTTTTTATTGAGCTATATATTATTCTCTGCTTCCCTCGCTTCCTCCCCCTCCCCTTATACTTTCTCCCACAATCCCCACACTCCCAATTTACTAGGAAGATCTTGCCTTTTTCTACTTCCCATGTAGATTATATCTATGTATGTCTCTCTTAGGGTCCTCATTATTGTCTAGGTTCTTTGGGATTGTGATTTGTAGGCTGATTTTCTTTGCTTTATGTTTACAAACCACTTATGAGTGAGTACATGTGATAATTGTCTTTCTGGGTCTGGGTTATGACACTCAATATAATGTTTTCTAGCTCCATATTTCTACCTGCATATTTCAAGATGTTATTTTTTCCTCTGTATAGTGCTCCATTGTGTAAATGTACCGTGTTTTCCTTATCCATTCTTCGGTCAAGGGGTATGTAGGTTGTTTCCAGGTTCTGGCTATGACAAACAATACTGCTGTGAATATAGTTGAGCATGTGTCTTTGTGTTATAATTTTTTAATCATTATTCTTTTGCTGTGAAGAGATACCATGACCATAGCAACTCTAATAAAAGCAACCATTTAGTTGGGGTCTTGTTTACAGTTTCAGAGGCTTATTGCATTATCACCATGGCCGGAACCATGGTGGTCCAAGGGCAGACATGGTGATGGAGAAGTTGCTGAGTTCTACATACTGATCAGCAACTTCAGCCGAGAGGGAAAGACAAAGAGGGAGGGGGGAGGGAGGGAGGAAGAGAGAGAGAGAGAGAGAGAGAGAGAGAGAGAGAGAGAGATTGAGATTGGGCTTAGTGAGTGCTTTTGAAACCTCACACCAGAACCCCACTTGCTTCAACAAGGCCACACATGCACCTATTGGGGCCATTGTTATACAGACCACCACAGGTAGGGTTGCTGACTCTAATGGAGGTATAATGTCCTGGCTCTTACTATGTTTTTATACTGGCATATAGGCATCTGGCTTTCCATGGAGAACATTTAATGATTTTTCAATACTAAATAAGTCATATGCCTCTGACACAAGTACTACTGTACCGTGATTGCAGTTCTAGGTGCTAATAGATGGTCTTTTGTTTGTTGGGTGGATGTTGTGTTCATTGGTTTCTGTTTTCCTCCCTGTTTCTCAGGAGAATGTACTGGTTGTGTGTTGCATGATAGGCAGGCAATGTTTCTGAGATCCTGATAAGTGTGTTCACTGGGTGTCTTTGGTAGAACTGTTTCTAGGTATTCAGAACTGACACTAAGAAATGGGAATGGGCTGGGGAAGGGGTGCTTAGAAGGTTCACAGGAGGTAAAAATGCTTTCTGTGCCACTAAAGATCCTTATAGGTCCTTGAGCCTAGGGACAGAGAAAAAGGAGAAACCACAGTAGGTAGTCTGCTACAGAGATGGGAATAAGAGTGGGAGACTGGAATTGTAGGAGATGACGGATAGTGTGCACAACCTACCTGATGTACTGGCAGGTATGGCCAGTGGGTTTCCAGGGAGTGCCTAAAGTGCGGTAGCTGAGAACAAAGGGATAGGTTTGTTGGGAAAGGCTGTAGGAGAAGATCTGGGTGATTTCCTTGAAAGGGAAACAGTAAAGAAGAGGTCATATGGGGCGTGTGGTCTGCTACAATGCCAGGGATGAGACTGACAGTTGGAATTGGGGAACAGAAGGGAGAGTGAAGATTGCTTACATGATTCCTTGGTTGGTATGGTCAGTGAATTTCCAGGGAGTACATTTAATGGTTTTTCAGCACTGAATCAGTCATGTATACCTCGTACACAAATACTAGTGTGTCTTGATTTATATTTACCGCTTTTATGTTATAAAATGAAATTGTTAACACTTTTGGAAGTTTGATGTTATCTGCATTTGTGAGAGGTATATTGGCTGAGAATTTTTGTTTCTCTGGTTGAGTAGAATAATATCTGCATCTTAAAGTAAAATGGCAATTTTCTATTTTTACAAGAAATTAAGTGGAGTTGGCTTTAATGATTTCTTTTAAATGCTTGTACTTATTTTGTGTTTTAAAATTAAGATTTAAGGGTACATCATATGGATGTATGGAAAGTTGTGATACTTCAGTATTTCTGTTCAATAATGATCAGATCAGCATAATTAGCCACTCTGTTTCCTTAGCAATTCAACGTCTCTTTGTGTTGAGAATCTTTAAGCTCTACTAGCTCTTTATAAAGCAGATAATAAACTACTGTAGGTGCAGAGTAAGAATAGATACTGCTTAAAGGAAGGCTTTCAAAACAGGCAACAGCTTTAAGAAAGGAAGATCAACTTCATTAGCAGTCATGGAAATGCAATTTAAGACCATTATGAGATATAATCATCTCAGAACATTTATGACAAAAAGGGATAAGAATAACAAATGTTTGTGCAGATCCAGAGATTAGTTAACCCTCATACACTGATGTAGGAAGTAGTAGAGACACTATAGAAATCAGTATGGCAATTTTTTGAAAAAAGAAAAATAGATTTTTTTGTATTACCAAGATATCTCACATCTGAGCATATATCTAAAGGGAAAATTACTTGTGCTATGCTTCCATGTTCATGTTATTGAGATATTCTTCACCATAACTAAGATGTTGAACCACATATGTGCTCATCAATTAATAAATGATTAAATAAAATGTGGCATAGGCACAAATAGGCAATCCATAACAAGGATGGCTAGGTATAATAAGAAAAAAATGGGTTTTTGTTGATGCTAAGAAAACAGATGTCTAAGTTCCATGCTAGTCCTATGATGATAATATTCCTGGATATCTAGTAATGAAAGTATGTTTATGTGGTCATACCTAGTACTACCCTAGACCCCCATATTCACAGGACATGTAGCTAGAATGAACTGTATAGTCTAAAGCTTCATCTCATATTAAACTTATTTCCTAGTACTCTGAGTAGTACAACTCAGATTTCTTTCCCTTCATCTGTACCATTGACAAAACTGGGCTACTAGTTCTTTGCTTACAACTCTGAGTTATACAAAGGAAGATAAAAACATGTAAATAATTCATTTTGAGCTTGGTGTTGAAATTGGGTGTTTTTTTCTCTACACTCTTCAGTATCTTCTTCCATTTATTTTTAGTGTTGTTTCCATCGCTGTAATTTTATTTAATGGTGACATAGATAGAAATGTATTTGGTACTTTATTCTGGAAGTAGAAGTTTGAAATAGTTTCTGTTAGCATCACTTTTATGATCATTTCTTTTCGGCCTTGTAACCATTACCATTTTTCATCACACAAGGAGACAGAAGACAAGTAGAAGGCCTTCTATGAGATCGTGATGCTGAGCACATGACAGGAGATTAGGGCTCAGCTAAAAATGTGACTGTAGAAACTGGAGTACTGAGATGGTGCTTGTAAAGTTCTACAGAGAGATGAGCATGCTCTCCAGATATTATAACCATGTGTATATAAATGCAACAAGAGAAAAGAACCTGGGACATGCTACTTTTTTAGTATATAATGTCCCCAATCAATATTACTTATCATTTTTCTCTCCTTACTAGTATGTAAGACATGTGAGGGCAAGACATTTTGTCTGACTTGTTTGCTAACACATCTCTGGAGCTTAGAATAATGCCTGACATTTACTGGGTTCTTAATAAATATTTGTTGAAGGGTTGACCTTGAATTTGTAGACCATGTGTATATAATTTGTAGCTGTAGAAAGTACATCCTGAAAAAAAATTGTTCTTTGAGGTCTCCCATATACTAACTAGAAAACTGGTGATTAAAAGTTTTAAATTCTAATGCCTGGGGTTTGGATCTCAACTACTTGTCTGTGCAGTGGCCCAAGTCAGTGTTCTTCTCTCTGACATGACACAAGAACAAACGAATCAAATTGACAGGTAGACATCAGAATCTACTTAGTAAATTATGAGTTTGCAAGTTGTATATACTTAGACACTGTGATCAATAACCCACGTTAACAACAGTGGGGCTGATTTCATCACACAACCTTGTGGACTTACCTCATTAAAAGTCAACAATAGTAAACTAGAAGCTCTGGTCAAAGCATCATTATCATTTATGATTCCTCAGTTATCTTGTTAGCTCTAGTAGCATTCCCTTTGAAATCCCTGTATTGGTATCTATTACAACCCCAAGTGTAAAGGCATGCCTCTGTATTTGCCAGGGGTGGTGGAATACAGCCGGAAGAAGAAAAAGAGTCAAGAAGCATTTGTCCTATAATTATTATTTGGATCTTGCCTTCTCCAGAGTCTAACATCTTGTTTTTTTCTAATATGCATACATATTACTTTTTTCCAGTCCTATATTTATTCCCCAAAGAGAATTTTCCTCTGCTTGCCTTTCAATGGTAGTTGTAGTGCTCTTGAAACATGTCAAGAACCAGGCAAAGAAAAGCAATGCACAGAAAGGAGAGAGGTCCAAAAATGTACCTATCTCACTGAGAACATACTTGAGAATGAGATAAGAGAGCAAAAGAGACTCTGACAAAGCAAATTCCACTAAGATGAGCACCTACAGAAGAGCTTCCTTCTATGTGAGGAATATTTCCATTTCCAGATATACTTTTTATTATCAATATTCTTTTAAATATTTACTGATTTATAATACTTTTATATTTTTACTGTACTTTCATCTCCATGCAAGCCAGGGATGGTGGGGCATACTTGCAATAGCAATCTATAATGACTGTAGGGCAATTGTGAGTTCAAGGCTACTCTACGTTACTTAATGAAACCCTGTCACAAAATAAGAAAGAGAGGGAAGAAACGGAAGAGAGCGGTGGAGGAAAAATAAGGTGAGGGGAGGAAGAGAAGAAGAAAAGTAAAAGAATTCAAACAAAGATCTTATTGAGGGTCAATGAGATGGTTCAGTGGGTAAAGGTGGCCCTTGATGACTTGAATTTGATTGCTAGATCTCGCATGATGGAAGAAGGGAACCAACTTCCACAAGTTGTTCTGTGACGTTACAAGTGCATGCCACAGAATATGCACAAATATAAACACATACAGTAAATTAATGAAAACATTTAAATTATCATCAATATACTTTAGTTTCTGTCCATGATATTTACATAGGTATAAATATCACAGGAAGTTTATATTGATATAATTTACCATACCTATCATATTTATTTATTATACATATATAGTGTTCAGTGAAATGTCTTCCTATTCAGTGCTGAGAATTCTTTGTATATTCAAGAAACTAGCCCTGTGATGAACATATTGGTTGCAACTATTTACCATCCCTCTGTGTCTGTACCTTGTCTCTTCATAGGGTATGTCAAAGAACTTTTTAAAAAATTTAATATAATTGAGTTTATCAATATCTCCTTTTGTAGACTATGAGTTTATGAATTGTCAGTGTTAAGAAATCTTTTCTCATTACTAGAGCCAGAGGATATTTATCTTGCCTTTTATTAAGTATTATAGTTTCTGGTTTTGAATTTAAGTCCATGCTCTGCATTTAGACATTTAGTGTAAGGTGAGGGAGGTTCAGGTTGAGTTTCAGTTTTATGCCCCAAAGCATTCAATAGTTCCAGGACGACTTGCTGAAGAGGCTGCCCATCTCTACCAAATATTTTTAAGGGTTTTTTTTCCCCAAAATCCTTTGAGCATATATTACTTCTATATCCTCTCTTCTATTTCATTGTTTTAAACGTCCAAGCTTCCACTATTGCAGTACTATCTGGAGTGTCTATGAGCTTTCATATAAAGTAGAATGAGAACTTACATTTTCGTTATTACTATTACTTTTTTTATACTTGGGCCCATGCTTTTTTCATATACATTTTAGAGTAAGCTCATCTATGTCTGAAACAACACTCCTATGAGTTGTTTAAATCTTATTTTCAAATGTTTTTAATTGAATGAAATTATCACTTTGCCCCGCTCTCGTTCCTACCTCCAGCCTCCACAAGCTATCTACATATTAAACCCCTCTCACTGTCAAGTTGATAGTCGTTTTTGTTAAAATTGTTACATAAATATATATGTATATGTGGATGTATACACACACTGCATGCTGAGTTCATTTTGTTGATATTGTGTATACGATTTCAATACTGACTGCTCTGCCTGGGAATTCATCCCAGGACAAGACTAAACTTTTCTCAGCAGTCATGTGTTGCATGTAGTTCTTTTTCTAGACATGGAACACAACTAAATTTTCCCCCTTCCATATTAACTTGTCTATTAGTATTGCCATTATAATGATCTGGTTTATGCAGCTATTTCTGGGAAGAACTGTTTCACAACAGACTTTCTTGGATTCTGGCTCTCACAACTTTTCTGCCTCCTCTTTCCACATATTTCCCTGAGCCATACAAACATAAACGACAGTCTTTTTGTGATGTGGATATGTCTACTGGGGCTGGGCTTCCCACAGTCTGTTGGTCTCTTTGTTATATTTAGTTGTTGGTTTTCTATGATGCTCTTCATTTACTGTAAAAAGAACCTTTTTTATGAGGGATAGTAACTATCTTATCTGTGAGTATAAGGATAAGATTTAGAATGTATTAAAGACTTATAATGGTCTATCAAAGTTATAGTAGATTTGGACCTAAGATCTATTATTACCTCACAAGCCCAGAGGATCTAACTTGGTTTCTAATACCAGGCTTGCTTCCTTGCCTTTTGAGTTGACTTTAAGTCTAATTAGACAGTTGTTGGTTTGTAGGCGGCGTAATAACCAGGCTAGCTTAATATGAAACAGCAAATTTTAATGAAGGGATATCTTACAACACCAGCGATCCAGCGATGAGCAGAAAATACAAACAAAGAGAGCAGCAGGGCCAGATTTATATGTAAACATTAGCCCGAGGAGAACATGCCCCCTAATGGGCTGGGCTTATCCCTACATTGGTTGCCACCAACATGTGAAAGCTAGTTATTGAACCTTCATGCATATCTTGCTACGCTGGTAATTGTTGAGGTTCATAGGGGTTGTAGCTGAGGAAGGCTATTTAATCTCTTTCCTCCTTTGCTAACTTCCATTGTATATTGTAGAGCCAAAGAAGCTAGACTGGAAGAAAGAGACTTTCAGATCATATCCAGCCCTAATTATTGATACCTGTGTCGTAAATGTCTAGTGTCTTCATTAATATGGGGCCCATCTGCATCCCCTGTGAAGCAAGCGAGGGTTATGTTGATAATATGTATAATTTGGGAGGGGGGCACTTAGACTACTCTGACAAACTATTTGAAAGGAAGTTGCTTGTGTATGGTACTGTTTTTTTTTTTAACTAATTAGCTAATACAGTTAATGGTTCTTGTTGGGAGTAGTGCCAGCTCAAGTAACTTAAATTCCTTTAAGGTACATACATGTACATATACTTATGTATTGTATATAATTATATGAAGTTATAAAATAGTAAGATTCCTTGGGAATTTATCAGATAGCCTTGGTGCTATGTGTCACTTGTCTTTTCTTCTCCTTCAGTATTGACCCCCTTCCCTCCATCCAGTTGGAGTCATTATATCACCTATAATCCTGCTAGTCTCCTCCTAAGACCACCTCCATGGTCTTTTTATATTTTTCTAGTTTCTGTGGCTATTCTGTGTTTTATAGTCACATCTAAGAATTTGAAGGTTTGGTATTACCTCACTCAATATAATCTTTATTAGGTTCATCCACTTGCTTGGAAATTTCATTTTATTTTTCTTTACAGTTGAATAATATTCCATAGTGTATATCCACCATATTTTCATTATTTGCTAGTTTATAGAAGGGCATTTAGCTCAGTTTCATTCCCTGGCTATTGTGGTTTATTTTTTATTTTTTTTTTTTGAGAAAAGAAGAAAAAAAACATAAACAAAAATCAAGTTTCCACCTCCTCCCAGGGTCCCATTTCCCTCCCCCTCCTCCCACCCTTCTCCCCCTCCTCCCACACTTCTCCCCCTCCCCCCACTCCTCTTCCCCTCCCTCTCCAGTCCACAGAGCAGTCCGGGTTCCCTGCCCTGTGGTAAGTCCTAGGTCCTCCCCCCTCCGTCCATATCTAGGAAGGTGAACATCCAAACTGGCTAGGCTCCCACCAAGCCAGCACATTAAGTAGGATCAAAACCCCGTGCCATTGTCCTTGTTGTCTCATCAGCCCTCATTGTTTGCCATGTTCAGAGAGTCCGGTTTTATCCCATGCTTTTTTGGTCACAGTCCAGCTGGCCTTGGTGAGCTCCCAATAGATCAGCTCCACTGTCTCAGTGGGTGGATGCACGCCTCGTGGTCCCGACTTCTTTGCTCATGTTCTCCCTCATTCTGCTCCTCATTGGGACCTTGGGAGCTCAGTCCAGGGCTCCAGTGTCGATCTCTGTCAGGGCTCTCTGTCTCTATCTCCATCCATCACCAGATGAAGGTTCTATGATGATATGCAAGATATTCGTCAGTATTGCTCTAGGATAGGGTCATTTCAGGTTCCCTATCCTCAGCTGCCCAAGGAACTAACTGGGGACCTCAGCTTGGGAACCTGGGAGGCCCTCTAGGGTCAAGTCTCTTGCCCACCCTAAAGTGGCTCCCTTAACTAAGAATTGTGGTTCCGTGCTCCCCTGTCCAACCTTCCTTTATCCCAATCCTCCTGTTTCCCCAATTCCCCCTTCCTTCCCTTCTATCTTTTCTCTCCCCATCTCCCCTTACCCCCATCCCACCCCACCCCCAAGATCCCTCGCCATATAATAATCAAAACACAAAATATACAGAATAAAGAAAGAATATTAATAGCTGCAAAGGAAAAAGGCCAAATTACTTATAAAGTTAAACCTATCAGACTTACACCTGACTTCTCTATGGAAACCCTGAAAGCCTGAAGGTCCTGGATAGATGTACTCCAAAAACTAAGAGACCACGGATGCAAGCCCAGACTACTATATCCAGCCAAACTTTCGTTCACTATAAATGAAGAAAACAAAATTTTCCAGGATAAAAACAAATTTAAACAATACGCAGCCACAAATCCAGCCTTACAGAAAATAATAGAAGGAAAATCACTTACCAAGGAGTCCAACAATGACCACAATAAATCAGACATCTAAAGACCCTTTACCAGTGCAAATCAAAGAAGGGAAACACACAAACCCTACTACTAAAAAAGTGACCGGAATTAACAACCACTGGTCATTAATATCACTTAATATCAATGGGCTCAACTCACCTATAAAAAGGCACAGGCTAAGAGATTGGATAAGAAAACAGGATCCAACATTCTGCTGTCTACAAGAAACACACCTCAACCACAAAGACAGGCACCTACTCAGAGTAAAGGGCTGGGAAAAGGCTTATCAAGCAAATGGACCTAAGAAACAAGCAGGTGTGGCCATACTAATTTCTAACAAAGTTGACTTCAAACTTAAATCAATCAGAAGAGATGGAGAGGGACATTTTATACTCATAACAGGAACAATTCATCAGGAAGAAGTCTCAATCCTGAATATTTATGCCCCTAATATAAAAGCACCCACGTACGTAAAAGAAACATTACTAAAACTCAAGGCAGCCATCAAACCGCACACACTAATAGTAGGAGACTTCAACACTCCTCTCTCACCAATGGACAGGTCAATCAGACAGAAACCTAACAGAGAAATTAGAGAATTAATGGGGGTAATGAAGCAAATGGACTTAACAGACATCTATAGATTATTCCACCCAAAGAGGAAAGAATATACCTTCTTCTCTGCAGCTCATGGAACCTTCTCGAAAATTGACCACATACTCGGTAACAAAGCTAACTTACACAGTTACAAAAAAATATTAGTAACCACCTGTGTCTTATCAGATCACCATGGATTAAAGTTAGAATTCAACAACAATGCTACCCCCAGAAAGCCTACAAACTCATGGAAACTGAACAGTCAACTACTGAACCATACCTGGATTAAGGAAGAAATTAAAGTCTTCCTTGAATTCAATGAAAATAAAGAAACAACATACTCGAACTTATGGGACACTATGAAAGCAGTCCTGAGAGGAAAGTTTTTTTTTATTTATTTTTTTTTTATTTTTCGAGACAGGGTTTCTCCGTAGCTTTTTGTTCCTGTCCTGGAACTAGCTCTTTTAGACCAGGCTGGCCTCGAACTCACAGAGATCCACCTGTCTCTGCCTGCCGAGTGCTGGGATTAAAGGCGTGTGCCACCACCGCCCGGCACTCCCTGGCTATTGTGAAAACATCCAAAATGAACATTGATGAACAAGTATTGGTACAGTAGCATGTTGAATCCTTCGGGCATATGCCAAGGAATGATATACTAAAATAAACTAAAAAAAATCATATAGCAAATTTAATTTTTTGAGGATTCTCCACAGTGATTTCCAGCGTATGTGCCCCAGGTTGCATTCCCAACTACAATAAATGAGCATTTGTCTTTTTCTACAACCACACCAGCATTTGTTCTCTGTTGTCTTGCTGATTTTAGCTAGTCTGACTAGAGTGAGATGAAAGCTCAAAGTTGTTTTTATTTGCATTTTCCTAACCGATAAGGATGATGAACCCTTTAAAAAGTACTTAGACATTCTTATTTCTTTTCTTGAAAACTGTATGTTTAGAGTCCAAGCCATTTTTAAAATTGGGTAATTTGTTTCTTTGGGTTTTTTTTTTGCATTCTTTGTATATTCTGGATATGAATCCTCTGTCAGATGTTCTCTCGCATCTGTGGGTTTCTTTATGCAACTGTTTCCTTAGCTGCTCAGAGGCTCTTTAGTATTATGAGATCCCAAATATCCATTGTTAACCTTCATTCCTTGGAGCATGTATTCCTATTCAGAAAGTCCTTTCTGAAAGGAATATTTTGTAGTGTCCTCTCTATCCTTCCTTCTATCATTTTTCTCGTTTCATGTTTCAATTTGGTTCCTTGATCCACTTGAATGTAATTTTTGGCAGGGTGATAGATATGGATTTAATTTCACACTTCTGCATGTGGACAAAAGCTTTCCCCACACCATTTGTTGAAGTTGCTGCTTTATTTTTCTCCAGTATATGTCTTTTTTGCTTCTTTGCCAGGAATCATATGGCTGTAATTACAACTACTAATAGCTGGATCTTCTATTTGATTCCATTGGTCTACATAGCTGTTTTTGTCTGGTATTATGTTGTTTTATGTATCTTGAATTCTACAATAGCAATTCTTTCAGTATTTTTTTTGTTCAGACTGCTTTGTCTACTGAGGGTCTTTTTTGGTTCTATGTGAATTTTAGATTATTTTCTGTAAAGAATTTTGTAGAGATTTTGATTTGGATTATAGTAAATCTATAAGTTGCTTTTGGTTGGATAGCCATGTTCACAATCTACCAATCCATGAACACTGGATGTGTTTTCATTTTGGAATTGTATCAACTCAACAAGAATCAATTTGGAGAAATCTGACATTTTGAATTACACAGTCCATGTACATGGTAGGCTGCTTTATTTAAGTCTTTGATTTTCATGAGCATTTTGTAGATTTCAATATATAATGTTTAGATTAGTAATTCATTCTAGTTGGAGCAAATATAAATTAGATTGTGAGGCTTTTGTTTCATGTATTGATTTTTTTTTAAACATAAAACTACGATTGACCCTTCTATGGGGATTACATATCATGTTACCTTGCTTATATCTCTGTTTTTGTCTTTAATGCTGTAATTCTAAACCTTCTAAATCTTCCGATAATTATCAGAGCAAATAACTGCTTCAGCTGAATACACTTCAGCACTTCAATATGAAAGCTGATAATTAAAGTTAGGTATACAATTTCATCTCTCTGAAATACAACTTCTCCAATCATCTGTGATGATTTTTGTGGCCACAGGACATACACATTATATTTTCTCCCAAATATTCTTGTATATGATTAAGGGTCTTGTACAAAGTCAGTCATTAAGATCACCTTTAGCTGGGTGTGGTGGCAAATTTCATAACTGGAGAGGCAGAGAGATAATAGGATTACAAGTTTGAGGGCAACCTTGACAACATAATGAGAACTAGACTAGCCTACAGTATGCAAAGAGAATTTTTATTTAAAATGTTATGAAATATCGCTCTTGTAAAAAAGTTATTTATGACTTAAGAACTCATACAATTAATGTTATAAATAGACTTAAGGTTAAAACGGTTGAAACTATGCAAAGTATAGTTAATTAGTACAAAAGTATAACTATTTTACCTTTAAAATAAGAGCATAAGATTATTTTAGAAAAGTATCTATACAAAATTATGTTGAACACAAACTCATCATTGTTAATATAGGAAAATATAACAGATTGAGTACCATGTGATTTCATTTCTCAAAAGTATAGTGTACTTAGATCTCAGAGCGGGTTTGTTGATTAACAAGCTCATATACTCAGAAATAGCAACGAATAAAGTGTTCTGCATTAATTTCAGCATAAAAGAATTATATTCACACTTGTAGAAACACTCGTTACTTTAAAATGAGCCAGTACTGAATGCTTAGTTGTAATTTCAAGTATATTTCATCTGTTTTTATCAGAAGTCCATCTCTACCATTTGCTAGAAGATATGTACTTGTGAAACACCCAAATCAGTGCCAAATGAGCTGGCTAACCATTGGACAGAAAGATCAAGGAGGGTGAGGTGATTGTATGTTGCAATACTACTATGGGCTAAGGCTTCTAGGATATCCTTCATTGATGAAGGTCATGGTTTTAAATTGCCTCTATATCTCTCTGCTACAATGATTTGAATGC
This sequence comes from Microtus oregoni, assembly GCF_018167655.1. NCBI lineage: Eukaryota > Metazoa > Chordata > Mammalia > Rodentia > Cricetidae > Microtus > Microtus oregoni. Next base: position 15,422,499 of record NW_024543828.1, read on the forward strand.
CATCTGCACAGGATTAATATTGACATTTCCCTGTACACATTTTGAATCTTTATTGACTTGTTCTGTTCTACAGGGGTAGCAGGGAATGCGTGTCTTTCTTTAGGAACATCTGTCGTGCGGTTATTTCCTTTAGCCCTTAAGAAATCAAAGACTCCATCTGTTAAAGTGAGAGTATTATATAACAATGGGAAAGTTAACATTTGTTTGTGTTGTTTACTCTTCACAATTTTCTCTCTAGATTTTTTTACATCATTCATTCTCTGTATTGCTGTTATTTTTCCTGAATATGCAAGTGGCTAGATATGTGACAGCATATCAGAAAGTTGAAAAACTATACTTCCTACTTCTTTCCTGAAACTTCTTACTGATTTGTTAAATGGTGAAATTCTGTTATCATTTCTGTTTTGAGTTTATTTGATATTTCAGAAATTGTTGACAAAGAAGACTACATCTTCCTTGCTGAAATACTCTTCTCTGGAGCTTCACAGTTCTACATCCTGCTGTGTCTCTCTTTTTCTGACAGTGGTTCCTTTCTGCAGTTTGGTTGTTCACCTCTTTTCCTGGTCTCTTATCATTGGGGTTATCTAGGATTTATTTGTGGCCTAATTTCTCTTCACCATCTGTAATCACTGACATAGATGTGGAGTATTTTCACTGAATTCATCTGTTGCTAATGGACTAAACATTGTTGATTTATTTATTGCGTGTATATACTGCATATAGTTATTGTACTTATTGCATATAGTTTTCTCATATTAGTTGCATATCTAGCATCCTTTTTATTTTAGACAAGAAGGGGAAATGTGTTGATTTTTTGTTTGAGTTTTAACAAATACAGCTTGTGTGGTAACCAGAGTGCAGATCTAGCCACTAGTTAGCCATAAAGTCTGGGCAGTGATGGCACATACCTTTAATCCCAAAACTTGGGAGAGAGAGGCAGATGGAGCTCTGTGAGTTCAAAACCACACTGGGTTACACAAAATTGATCCAGTCTGAAAAAGAAGTGGAGCCAGGTGGTGATGGCTCACACCTGTAATCCCAAGTAATTGGGAGTCACGAGCCTTTAATCCCAGCACTAGGAAGGTGGAGGCAGAAAGCAATATGGCTAAGTGGAGAGAGGAATATAAGGTGGGAGGAGACAGGAGCGGAAGGCATTCCATCTGAGGATTTGTTGAGACAGGATACTTCTTTCAGTTTGAGGGTTTCATAGAGGTAAGAACTAGTGGCTGACTGCTCTATTTTCTCTAATCTTTCAGCTTTCACCCCCTAAAAATCTGACTCCAAGTTTTTATTATTAAGACAAATTAGAAATCGTGCAGCACAATCTCAGTCAGGTTTCTGGCTTTTATGTCGTTTCTGAGTGATGAGTCTTCAATTTATTGTCCCTCTTGTTCTCCAGACTCCTATATCCCACTCTCTCTTGGCGACATACCAGAAATTTACATAATTTGCTTTAACTTGGTCCTCTACTCTTCTTTTGACCTTGGCCGATCCTATTTGTGATGATGTTCTATTTATGTTTTCATGTGATTTCATTGGTCCAGTTACAGATCCAAGTTCTTAATGCTAAAGCTAAAGAATAGTTTTTGATTTCTTTTTTTCTTTTAAAATATGTGTTTAATCTGTCATCAGCCATTTTCCACTTTACTCAGGATATGTTTGTTTTGAATACTTTCCCCAGTCTATGTTGAGAACATTAATTCAAGTTACCATCATTACTCACTTAAATTACAGTACTCAGTCTTGATGCTTTCTTAGTTCTCCCCCATTTGTTTCACAAACAACTCCTTCCTTCCTGCCTTTCTTTCTTCCTTCTTTACTTTATTTCTGAATGCCACACCATTTCATTAATGCTATGGAGGAGCAGACAGTATAAGAAAGGCATGCTGTATGTAATATGTGGGAACCTTATACTATTTAAAGGGCAGGTGAAAAGGCTCATTAAGTAACGGGTCGGCTATTCAAGACTGACTACCCAAAATTAATCCCCAGAATCCAGGCGGGGCTTACTTGCCAGTGCTAGTTCAATCATGTTTCCACTCATTTAATGTTGCAAAATTATCCCTCTAAATCCTGAATGAATCACCATACATCTCCTTCACTATGCTACTGAGTTCCAGCTTCATCTTTTTCACCTTAAATACTACCTCTTTAGAGGTCTGCCTTACCCTATCAATTTTTTTCTTTAACCACTATTGTCTGCATTCTATTCAATTATTTTATATCCTTCCTTGTCATTATACATTTAACTCTACTCTGGGCCTAACAAATGTTTAATAAATGGATGTGTTAAGTTAAGGAATAGTAAATGTAACCAAGTATTTTTGAGAAAGAAGCTTTCTTTGTTACTCTGAATTTATTATTTGGAGATTCTATGAATGCTCATGATTAATGATGTCTGGATATACTACAGTAATTATTTATAAAATATTGATATTTTACTCATGTGATTTTTTTCAAATCAAATAGTATATTAATCTTGATATATTAAACATACAAAAGTGGTTTGGTTAAAGAGGTATTAAAGATCAGTCATGAGATTGTGAAGTCAATATTTTCCCTTATAACTTCTCTAGAGGTTTCTAAGACCCAGCTTTGAATCCTAAAACTCTAAAACATTGCTTGATCTAATGCATTAAAGATTTAATAAAATGAATGCAGGATTGCTATACTGGACTCTACTTGTATGGCTCATATACATTCTAAATATATACTTAGCAACAGTAATGGATACCAGCGATGCTATATAAATTGACCCCATTTATTTGCATGGCCTAAGAACATGCCCTACTGAGAAAGTTATTAGACTAAGACGTTGTTCATTTTGCCAAGAATGGGAACTTGTGGCATTAAGGTCAAAGGTTAAATCAGAGCATTTGTTGCAAAGCCAGGGGAAATTATCCTTGAAATGAATGGATGATGCCCTAACTCTAAATCACTATTAGTTAAGGAAAGGTTCAATGGAGAAGGTCACCAAATAATTGTTTGTGTATAAAAGATGCCCATGTTCCTCTCTTTCTTAATAAATCATTAGTGTTTTTACAGATGATGATTCTGCAGTATTGGGAACATGGCCTGTTGGAAGTGGACTAATTCAAGTAACATGTTTGATCTGAACAGGCTCATTAATCATTAACTATATGGTCAGACCTCTTTGTGTTTGTAGTGTCTATCTTTTCTAACAATAGTTAAAAATCTATTTCTCATATTCTTCTCACTTTATCGTTAAACAAGAAATTAAAATATGAAATCCTTAGGGCTAGGGATATATACCTATAGCAGGCAGCTTCCCTAGAATGTACAAAGCCTTGTGTTTACTTAGAAGTGCTAAAATGTATTAAAAGTAATAGATAGTTTATAAGAACTATTCATTAAGATTATTTCCAGGGACCAGGATAATGATATTCAGTAAAAAGGATCATTTGGAGAGAATGAAAAATAAAAATAGTTATCTTCCTATTGTACCAGTTAAATGGGGTATCCTAACCAAGTTATAAAGTCAGATTCAATAAACTGCTGAAAAATGGACCAAGTTTTATTGTAAACAAATGCTGAATATATACTCTGTGAAGACATGAATGTAAGTTTAAGCACTCGAGTCATTTTCAGGCCAGAGACTGACAAATTGAGAATAGTTCAATTGCATTAGGAAGACTTTGTTTAAAGGACTAATTTTCAACTTATTGAAGAACCTTCAGGTTGTGGTATGTAGCAAAGCCCCACTTCCTCCTGAAGGTCTATACTGTGTTTTCTCTTGGCCCTGATATCTTTTGTTATCAGTTCTCAGAATATTGTTCTTGGGATTCTAGTGACAATGGTGTAACTCTTCCTTGTCCGCCCTCTCTCAGACTGGTGTACTAATTATCTCTCCGCCAACAGGATTAAATTAGGAATAACATTAGTCTGATTTTAAAAAAAAAAAACGATTCAGTGTAGATATGGACTCTTGTCCCCACCCACTCTGGACACCAAGCACAGATGTCCAGAGAAGGCGCTGCTATGTGGACAGGCAATGACGCTATCTTCAAAATTTCCAGGTAAATTTAAGAAGAGTTTTTCTGGTATGTTCCAAAAGGTACAGAACAAATTACTTTAAGCATCTACTTGTTTTATAGCTCTTTCTGAAACATATGAGTATATTCTTAAACTTTCTAATTTTATACTTACCTTTATTGTTGTTTTATTAAATACCTTTATTAAAATATAATTGACATACCACATAATCACAATTATAAAATTTTTAATCCAGAAAATTTTAGACTACTCAGGTATACAACCACCACAATGATCTTGTTTTCATCCATCCCCAAGAGCCAATAATCTTTCAGTAGTCACTTCCTGTTACCTCTTCCTCAGAGGTATGTATGTCTATATAAATTTCTTTTGTACATCTTCCTCTTCTTAGATGTATTCCTTTCTGAAATATGTTCTTACATGTTAGGATGTCATTTTCTAAATTGCCTTTTTATATTTGGATTCTTTGACTTTGCTTTACTATGGAAACAAGATAACAACTGTTTCACCTATTTTTTTCACCTAGCCCTCTTATATTGTTCCTTACTGTCTCCCTGAAAGGCATTATAAGGTAGTGTGGTAGACTGAATGACACATCCTCCATGATTTCTGTTTAGGTAGGTTATGGAGACGTTCCACTCTTCTCTGAACATTTGAATACCTGGTCCCCAACTGACAGTGCTTTCTGGATAAGTTTGGGAGGTCTGGCCTTGCTGAATAAAATATGTTACTGGGGGCCGACTTTGAGATTTGAAAGCCTCACACGATTCCCAGTGTACTCTCTGTGCTTGATTTTGGTGGCTCCTGTTATGAACTCTTAGGTTCCTATTCCTGCCACTGTGTGTGCTGCTTCCGTGGCACCACAGACTCATTCCCCTGGAAACTTAAGTCCAAATAAACCCTTCCTTCTATAAGTTGTTTTGGTCATGATGTTTTATGATAGTGATAGAAAAGTAAGTAAGATAGGTGGATATTAAAACTGTGATATTTGAAGTAGGATGAACGTATTATAGTCTCAACTTTCAATTCAAAGTTTTGATCCTGGGGTAAGTTATTTGCCACTCTATAGATCAGTTCTCTTGTGTATTGAATGGAAATGGTAATGGCACCAACTTCAAGAGTTGCTGGGTTCCCTAAAAACTGCATAAATGGGAAAATGGAAAAACACCTAACTAATACCTGACATACATTAATTTTTAATGAGAATTATTTATTCTCTCTCTCTCATGCTCTCTCTCTCTCTCTCTCTCTCTCTCTCTCTCTGTGCGTGTGTGTGTGTGTGTGTGTGTGTGTGTATGTGTGTGTCTGTGATTGTGTCTCTGGATAGGGTAAGCTCGTGGGGGTCAGAAGAAAGCTGTAAGTGTCAGCTCTCTCCTGCCACCTCATGGGATCTGAGTTTGGAACTCAGGTCATCAAGTCTTTATAAAAGAATGAGTACCTACTGAGTAATCTCGCTAACCTCTTAATAATAATTATGTAATGACGGCATCAATATAATGTAGCTTTTATTGAATGATAACACTCAGTCATGGCAGATTCTGTATTGCTCAGTCATTTGCAATATGACAAACATGGAAGGCAGTGAATCATCGAGGACATATTTGAGCTTCTTGTGGGTTATTGCCTTGCCTTTTGCACGTAGAGTTTACAAAGTCCTGGAGAATAGAAAATTGGCCCCAGAGGAAAGAACTTTTTTTTTCTTGAGAGCCGTATCATTGTGTACACATTCGCTGTTCACCATTAGAATTCAGTAATGGGGATGGCAGTAGCAGAAGGAAGCTATTCCTTTAAGACAGTTGGTTTATGTGCTCCGAAACTCTGTAAGAAAGAATAGTAAGGCATTCAAAATGAGACTTCACCCCCTTCAGAAAATGACACCACATGGAATGCTGAATACATCTCTCTCTGCATGAGATGATATTAGTGGCCTAGAAATAGAACTTAGGAAAATGAAGCACACAGTCATAAATAGACAACTGATGACTTGGAAGTGCAAGAAGGGGATTGGATCTGGAAAATGTTCTTTTAATTTTAACAGTTTTTCAAAGCACAGCTACAAAGGAACTTAGAAAAAGAACTAATTAGAACAGAGGGCCAGAGGGTGGAGTAGACAGTGTGTGTGTGTGTGTGTGTGTGTGTGTGTGTATGTGTGTGTAAATGTCTACCCAGTCCTGCTTTATGTGATTAGATGCTTCGGATGAGTATATATCCCACTTGGAATCGTGCTGCCTAGAATTAGACAGTAGGGGAGGCAGACAGGAAGGCAGCATCTAATAGATTGGGTTTTTTCTTTTTTTAGGATAACTGCCTGTAATTTCTCTACCTGTTTTGACAGAGCTCATGGAATCGCATTTGCATTTGTTGTGGAATGTTACAGAAGACTGATCTTAGGTGCTGATTAAAATGGGGTACTGGGAGTTCAGAGCAATAAAACTGCATTGTTTTGTGGGTAAGGCCAGAGGCCTGTAGTTAGTCCCACCTTCAATTAGGTCCTTTTCTAAAAGTGTTTTGGAATTATATGTTAGATCTATATCTATATCTATATCTATATCTATCTATCTATACCGTGTTAACATTGGACTTTAAATGAAAAACAAAATTAAGGATAGTTCCTGCCCTTCCTTGAAGTCTGCGGTCTAGTTTAAGAAATAAGCAAAATTATGGCAAATATAATTATGAGGATGTCATAGATGAAATAAAAACAAGGCTTCAGAATAGGGTTAATGAAGAATGTATAATCTAGTAGTATCGTAACATCTACTATCCACCCCTATAAATGATAACAGTTGTAATTTCAGCAATTTTATTTAACTAAGTGATGCCTATGTAGCAGTGGCCATTGCTACTGCGGTTGTGGCACTGACCAAAACATCTTGCTTTCCTTTCACCACATGTCTGAAATACTGTGTGCTTTGCTTGCTGTTTTGGTTATCTGCTTGTCAGAGAGAGAGGCTGAACTTTTGAATTACTGTTACTGCAGTCTTATAGGGTCGAGCTAGAAGCACACATGCCTGAGGACCTAACAGAGGATTACCACTGGTAATTTGAAGAGCACAAATATTGGCAGGTGATACTGATGCAAAATACCTAGGAAGGCAATCTGAGCTCAGTGTTTTCCTCCTCACCTTTCAGCATATCTCATTTTATCAGTGGATATTTTCTTGCCCAAGTTCAATCCACACTGTCTCTACTTATTAAAAGGTATTCTCACAAGGGCTGCTGTATTTAATTACAGTGATGTATGAATGAGAATGCAGACTTCCAGGCTCACTCCCCTATCTTACCCACTACCCATTATCGGCTTTAGGTACCAAACAACCCTGGAGTAGATATGCTTGTACGTCATATGGGAGAAATACATGTTTGTCCAAAAGAAGATCTTACGAACTTTTTTGTTCTTTTATTCCACGTTGAGGGGTCTAGTCAGTAAAATAAGTAACAAAATAATCAGTCACAGCAACTAACTAAAGTACAACGAAGTAGGCAACTGCTTGTAAGAAAGAATTAACATGTGAGATTTATAGTAGAATATGTGTTTACTATGCATTAACATGTGGGATTTATAGTAGACTGTGTATTTATTATGCATTAACATGTGGAATTTACAATAGACTGTGTGTTTACTCTGAATTAACATGTGGGATTTATAGTAAACTGTGTTTTTACTATGAATTAACATGTAGGACTTATAGCAGACTGTGTGTTTACTATGCAGTAATATCTTAAAAGTCACATACCACAGTAGGTTCTTCATGCTCTATTATCTTCTGTGAAATACAACTAATACAACTATTTACTCTCTAGGATTGTAGAAAGATATAAACAAATTAATAAGTAAGATGGTCTTAGAGAAGTGCTTCACATATTCTAAGCATAAGAAAGTAACCTTGTTTCAACAGATTAAACCAGTGCTTGTTACAAATTTTCATCTAGATTGAAATTCTAACAATGTCGATTATAGTTGGTGCTGCCCAGCAGAATTAAGAGCTGTATGTACTCTCTTATTGTTTGCATATGTTCTTTCTTGAATTAATTTTTATTCTTTGAGAATTCTGTACATATATAAAATAAAATATGACCATATATACCCTCACTCCACATTTTTTCCTAGATCATCTCCCATGACTCCAAAATGTATTCCTCTTGCCTCATATCTTCTTCTCTGTCCTTCCTCATCATCGTCTTTTATTTTCTGGTAACTCACAAAGTCCAGGAAAATATGTGCAGTTGTAGGACTACCCACTGAAGCATAATTGGAGCATAAGGAATCTAACAGTGGCAATACAATAAAAAACAAATAATTCTCCCTCTTTCAGCAGTAATCAACCAATAATAGTATCTCAGTAAGAACTGAAGCCTGGCAATATTTGACCCCATTGATGTGAAAATTTTGTTTGGCTTGATCTTATGTAGGTCTTGTGCAAGTAAGCACAGCTGATGTGAGTTCCTGTGTACAATGGCAATGGCATGTCTAGAAGACAGCATTTCACAGTACTCCTCCCCATCTCCTGACTCTTGCATTCTTTCCACCCCTCCTCTTTGATGCTCACTGAACTTTAGTGGGGGTGGAGGATTGATAAAAATGACTTGTTTAGAGCTAAGCATTCAGTCTTTGCTTCTTAGATCTTCAGCTATAAGTCTCTGCATTGACTGATGCCCACTGCAAAAAGAAAACTGTCTGACCAAGGTCTATAGAAGTAAGCATAAATATTTACATGTAAGCATAAATATTTAAAAGGCAAATTGACAACACTTTTTCGCGACACATAGACATGGATGACATGGATATTTTTGTACCATTAAAGATTTTTTGTTGTTACTCTGTTTTTTTGCACTTGTGATAAAACATGCATAGAATACAGTTTTACATTTTAGCCATTTTAAGTAATCAGCTGCATGACATTTTGTCTATCCTCACTGTTACACTAGCATAAGTTCCTTACATGTCTGAAAAAATCTTCTTATTGCTCAGCTGAATCTCTGAGCACATTAAAGAATAATCTCTCATGATCCTCTTCCAAATCCACTGGATATCGTTGTTTTACTTTGTACAAAATGCACTTCTGGAGACACTACTCACATAAAAATGCTATAAATATTTAAAGTTTATGACTTTATAAGTATATGCTTATGAACTATCAACAAAATCTGTGCCATAAACATATCTCTCTTTTGAAAAATGTATTCTCTCACGTTATTTTTATTTCTTCAATTTTTTATTTGAGAGTAAGAGCAGTTAGCATAGAATGCAGTATTTTTGATAGGAACTGTGCTGTTCAGAAACCTCAAGACTTACTCATTTTGAATTACTGAAACTTTACTCCCTTTAAGTAAGACCTCCTTTTCATCTTTTTGCCCTGCTTTCTGCAATTTCTCTTTTATGCTGTTTCTTTGAATTTTATATTAATCATTGAATTGCTATCATAAACCATTTGTCTTCTGTGTCTAACTTATTTTAGTTAGCATAACATCCTCCATGTTGATCTGTATTTTCTAATTAGACAGGATTTCTCATTTTTAAAAGGCTAAGTAGCATCCTATTGTAGATGCATAATCTCTTCTTTACCAATTATCTGTTTATAAGTGTTTACTTGAGCTAACTCTGTGCCTTGACTATTGTGAATAATGTTGCAACATATATGAGTGTAGAGCCATCAGATCCAGACCCTGACTTCAAGTACACATAGAGTGAGATTACCATCATGAGATGGTAATTTTTTTTGTTTAGCTTAAGTGTCAGTTTAATTAAATTTATGTATTATAAGACAAAATGTAAAAAAATGGATTGCAAATGGGCATGATAAACAAGTCGTCCAGGCATTACTGGTCAAGTTTCAATGTCTCCATTGCTCTTTTTTGTTATTTGTTTATTTGACTTTTCTATCTTTTTTAAAACCTAGTTTATTTATTTTTTGAAATTTTAGTGTTTTGGAGGGAACTTCTATGATGTTTTACAGTAGACACTGCACCAACTTACATTCTTATGTACACATGTATGGCTTCTCTTTTATTCCACATCCTTTCTATTTGTTATCCTGTTTTTTAATTAATTAATTTACGTGTGTGTGTGTGTGTGTGTGTGTGTGTGTGTGTGTATGTATGTATGTACTATGTGCTTTTAGGAGCCTATAGATATCAGAAGAGGGCATGGGATCTCTGCAACTGGAGTTGAAGTTAATTGTGAGCCACCATATGTATGCTCGGAACTGAAACCTGGTCCTCTGCAAGACCAGTATGTGCTCTTGAACACTAAAGAGACATCTTTCAGCCTCCACCCCATTTTTTGACAATTGCCATTGAAGTGGATGTAAAATAACATGATTGTGTATCTGATTTGAATTTTCTTGAGGGTTAGTGAATTTCTTCTAAAGGTAATGTCTATTTCTCTACCCCAAGCTGGCATAGAACTTATTTTGTAGTCTCATTTCATCTCCTTTTTATATTTATAGCATGCTTCTTGCCTCAATTTCCTGGGTGCTAGACATACTGGAATGAGAGGTAGTTAATAATATTTTTTATTGATTTTTATTGAGCTCTACATTTTTCTCTGCTCCCCTCCTTGCCTCTCCTCTCCACCTTAAACCCTCCCCCAAGGTCCCCATGCTCCCAATTTGCTCAGGAGATCTTGTCTTTTTCTACTTCCCATGTAGATTAGATCTATGTATGTCTCTTAGTGAACTCATTGTTGTCTAAATTCTCTGGGATTGTGGTTTGTAGGCTGGTTTTCTTTGCTTTATGCTTATATTTTATACCCTTCTGTTTGTTTTGTCTTTTGAGAAATATTGATTTCTTTCCTTTGCCTATTTCCCATAGGATTACTGATAGGGTTTCTGCTATTGAACTGAAGGAATTTCTTACATATTTTGAATATTAATATCCTACTCTAAACTTTATATATATAACAGAGAAGTAAAAATCATAAAACATTTGTCTTTTGTGTGTATTTAATTGGTTCACCATAGTGATTTCAAGATTCATCCATGTACTTTATGCCCCTTTAAAGCTAATGTATACTAAATTTTGATTACTCATTGGTCTGCTCATAGATACATGGTTCTTTCAACCCTTTGACTCTTGTAAATAATGGTGCTGTGAATGTGGGTATACACATATTGGGACAAATTTCTTCTCTAAGTTAGTTTGTGTTTGCTCCCAGAAGTGATTTTTTGGGGGATCATATGAGAACTCTTTTCTTAATTTTTAAAAATCAAATTTTTAGTTTCATGTATGAATACCATATTTACATAATTTTTACTCTTATTATCCCCTTTCAACTTCTATTTTTCACAAACCTCTTTTTTTACAGTTCAGTATATATGTGCATATAGAACATGTGTATAACATAAATATTTATATTCCCAATCAGCCGACTATTTCATACACACACATACACACACACACACACACACACACACACACACACACACACAGAACCTGCTGAGCCTATTTAGTGTTGATCATGTGTATGTATGTTTAGAATTGACCACTTGGGACTGAATAGCCTATTGGGGTCTTGTCTCCGAGGAATAGAAATCTTGGTCCTCTCTCTCTCTCTCTCTCTCTCTCTCTCTCTCCCTCCCTCCCTCCCTCCCTCACTCCCCCCCTCCCTCACTCCTTCCCAATGCCCATTAACCACCAGTAGTTTTTCCATTGTATCTTGTATCTTGTATAATTTCCCACAGACATGTTGGCATGTCAAGTGGTGCTGTCATTATAAGGGCTTATTTAGGCCACCATATTGTTAAGATCTATGGCTACAACATCTCTGTCATTTCTAGAAGACACTAATTTACAGCAATGTTCTTGTCCTCCAGATCTTACAACCAATGTCCCACTACCCTCTCAGTGTTGTTACCTGCACCTTAGGTGTAGGGCTTGTGCTAAATATATACCAGTTGGCAGTGGGCATCCCATGACTCTCTGTAGTTTGATTTCTTGTGGGTTTCTGTTATAGTCTCTGTCTGCTTTTATAAAGAAGCTTCTCTCAAAAGGGGTCACAGCTGCACTCATCTATGGATGTTCACATAAGTATTTAGCATAGTTAGACATTTTGTTAATTTAAGGAAATGGTAGTGGCATACTCTCTAGTCTATGTCCTCTACAGCTATAGGTAGTTGGCTAGGTTTATAGTATCAGACATGAGGTCCTTCATATTGAGCTTGCCTCAAATCTAACAAGACAGCTTTTCTTTACTCTGGAGATAAAGATACCACTGTTGAGCCATTAGAGATACATCACAGGGCAGTCATTTTGTAGTTTGTAGACTTCCCAAATAAATAAGGCTGCTCATTACTTTTATCCATTGACAGCTTGCATAACACCTTCCAAAACTATGAGAACTAGTTCTCAGGAAGAAATGTCCAGGTCATGTCCAGTTCAATTCCTTCAAGTTCTAGGTCCAGACTGTATGATATCTTTAGCAACATGGTCTTACATTCAAGTTCTGGTCAAAAATAAAGAGTAATTGGCATTAGCTTATGCTTTGGGAGTCTCTTGGACTCCCAACCACCAACTTGAACTGAGGTTTGTCAGGCCTGGCACTAAGGGTTTTTGTTAGTAAATGGCTCCAGGTGGAAGCATTATGAATCCACGTGGTATAACTCCATTTATATATATATATATGCATATAAATATATATATATATATAAATATATACATATATGCATATATGTGTTTTAAGGAAGTTTAGGAAACAATGTTTACTTATGGCATTTTCAAAAATCCTTAGTGTTTTTCTCTTTTATCTCCTTCCCCAGATAATGTCTCCCACCCCATTCCTTCCCTTTATCTTTTCTCAGCAATTGTGTTTCTACTGTTCCCTTCTCTAGAGCTCCCGCTGTGGTCCCTTTGTACTCTATTGGCTTCTGTGGTTATGTAGGTTATATACTCAAATCTAAACAGTCAGAACTAAGATCTACAAGTAAGAGAGAATGTGACGTGGTTTGTCCTCCATCTGGGATACCTTCTCTTGAGGCTCTGTTTCGCTGTCAGGAACAGAGCAGAGGAAATTAGTAAATTCAGATGAAGCCTGACACAGAGGTCCACTTTGGCTTAATCAAAACAAAATTATTCTTTTATATTAAGGATGAACACTATAATTAAACAATAAAAGTGGTTTCCATAAAATGTTTTAGAATATCACAAATTTATAATAACCATACTTCTAACCATAGAACGCTTGCATATTAATAATTACCATAGACTGGACCCCCAACAATGAATCCATTTTTAAAAGAAGACTTTATTTTAGGATTCATAACTAGCACTAGAGAAATATTTTGTCAGTTGGCTATTTGACTATAAACTTTAGTTGCAGAAACTTATGTGGAAACAACTTTAAAATTCTAGGTTATTTTTGGGTTCTATGTTCTTCCCTTCCCCAGCTTCATTTGCCTCTCAATAAAAATCTATCCTACAGTAATGGATACTCCTTCCTTTTTTTAATGGATTTGAAAATTAAAATATATTATTGGTTAAGAGAGCCCAGGGACAGAATAGTCTCTTTAAGCATGTTTATTTTAGTCAAGAGTGGCAGGAAGTTCATTCCAGCATCCGTAGGGTAAGAAATTGACTCATTTAATCCAATAGCAGTGGAAAAGCTCTATTCAAGAATTGAGGTCATTATGTTGCTTAACTTAAAACCTTTGGACTCTGCATACTTAATGAGAAATTTAATCCAATAATTTCTTACTAGCTGTGTGAAGATCTAATGATCCATTTCTGACAACAGTGATCCCCCAGAATGTTATGAGTCTTAAAATCAATAACTCTCATTAAACATTAGAAAAACTAACACTGTTTTGTTCAGAGGTTAGACCTGGTGGATGCTCCCATATATGAATGGAAATTAAATAATGAACATAAAAGCAGTGAGAACCATGTATCGACTCTTTAGCCTACAACAGGTCATTGTTTTAGTTACTTTTCTGTTGCTATAATAAACTATAATGAACAAAAGAAACACTTACAAGGAACAGTTTAGTTGGGGTTATGGTTCCAGGTGGCTAAGAGTCCACCATGGTGGGGAGGCATAGCAAGAAGGATCAGACATAGTAACAGGAACAGAAAGCTGAGAGTGTACAGTTTCAAATGCAAGGAGAGAGAGAGAGAGAGAGAGAGAGAGAGAGAGAGAGAGAGAGAGGCAAGAGACTTTGAATTTCAAAGCCAGCACACAGTGACATAATTCATCTAGAAACACGCCACCAACTAGAGACCAAGTATTTGGCAAATATTGCTAGTTTAAACCATCACATTTCTGAATTCCAGAACTATAGACTCATGTATTAGTTTTCAAACCACTGTGAAGCACTGTAGTTTACATATGCTCAGATAAATATACTTATGTCATTAATAAAATAAAAGTTCACAAAATAAACAGGCAGCTTAAATAAATATTTTGTTAACTGACATTGGTCTAAAGATCATGCTAAATACATCAGTAGAAATGAACAGCAATAAATAGAAGAATTGGCACTTCTGCTTCTAGTACAAGATTTTCATCCATCATTGCTTTATAAGTGAAAACTGTGGTGACTTTATTAATTTGGTAAAGTAGTCTAAAATAAAGCCAAAGACGAAAAATATGATCATAACTACTATTTGAAAATAATGCCTTATATTTATGTCTATTATCCTTAATGGTCAGATCTTATCCTAACAATATGGTTTGCATTTGGAATATTAAGGAATTATAATGTAATTTGCATGTCACTGAGAGACAAGTAAATTTACATACATCGGGATATAGCTTCCAAAATATTTATGTAGTGGAGGGCATGATCAAATAATTTGCAGCTACGAGTCTAGAGTCTGAGTACTTCATACTGGGTGTGGTTTTGCTCAAACTTTGAAGACTTAACTATGAAGATTTCCATGTATAGAGTACTTCTTTCTCCACACCTTCTCTCACTCTGTTCTTTGCCATTATATCTTTTACACTCTGTCTCTCTAGTTCTTTAGATCCAGCCACCCCAGTATTCCTTTCAGTCATGTATTTATAGGCTTATATGTACACATTAAAAATTTCTCAGACATGTTTTCTAGTTTGGCTCTTGATACAAACATATCTCCTCAAAGGAACTCTGTGGGCTTTTTTTTTTCTAGAATGTAATTGAATTTTGGATAACCACATAAAAGAGAGACCTCTTTAAGATTCAGATCCAGTTGTTTTGTTAACTCTAGGAGCATTTGATGATTTGAAAACTATTTGCTTTGTGGGCTTATGTCATATTTTTTCAAAGGTCTCTATTAAAATTGAATTCTACACAAATCAAAAAATTGCAAGACTATTATCAGTAAAGAAAATAAACATTCAATTAATTGTGTTTTTAAAAAGAACTCTGAAGTGCTCTCCAAATAACAGATACCATAGTTTGGTTATTTGTGAACTGGAACTTTATTTGTGAACAATAATTAATAAAAAAAAATCTCAATGTGGTTTTCCAAGGCAAAAGTAACCAATCTACTGGGGGATGATTTTGTATATGGTTAAGATGTTCCAGCCAGGTTTTTAGGAGTCTTCCTGTCTCTTGTTTCTATCTTTCTTTTTGTTGGTAGTGTTCTTGACAGAGCTCTTCCCAACTGCTAGAAAATGTGGTAGCCAACCTCCCTAGGCTTACATGATGGCTGGATGTTCTTCAGTCTTATTGGCTAGGTCCAGGTCATGTGCTTCTATGAGATCAGATGGATGATGTATTAACCTCATCAAACCTATCTAAATCCAGAATGGTGAGGGCTTTGCTTCCTAAAAGTAATTCAGTCTACTGTGAGTAGAGGAGAGAGCAATGAAATGAGTTTCAAAAGCCAACACAAAGCTTTTTTATTAGGAAATAGTTTGAGCTAACTGTGGGTCCGTGGGGATTGCTGAATTGCTCAGACTCTTTGCACGGCTGTGTTATGCTCAAGCTTTTGTTGTAAAGAGCGCCTTGGTATTTGTTCTACACAACAGATATAATGAATACGAGAAGGCAAACTATCTTGAGCTCATCTCAAGTGCCTCAAGTGTATTCGGTGCCCCCCCCCATTCTTTGACCTTTCACAGTCAGTATGGAAGTTAAGATCCCTTTTCTAGTATGGGTTGCGAGTTCTGAGAGATCAACAAAGGAGCTGTCTATCACCCTAAAAAATACGAACTTACATTTTGCTTGAATATATAGAGGTATATATATCCAGGGGATCTATTCCCAACTACAAAAAAGGACTATACCATACTACTCTATGTGTAATGAGTTGAAGCTTAGAACTCAGTTTTGGCAGAAATCTCCTCTTTTTTCCACACTATTACATATGTGGGTCATCACATAATGATGCACAGAACATTTCTTTTATGATGAGGGAGATCATATTGAACTACTGAATTAGAAAGAGGCTTAGCTCTAGTAGCCAGAGTGAGAAAAACACATTTTGTATTACCTAAAGCACTGAAGATATTTCTTCACTAGAACGATTCAAACAAATGCTGGATGGGGCTGATGGCCCATGGTTGCTAAGCAAACCCCTTGGCCCTGGACTATGTAATGCTGACAACTCTCGCGGGCTTTCTAGACAGTTACCAGTGAGAGGAGTGCAGACGGAGGAAAGAAAATCATTACTCATGTTTTCACCCTCATTTAGTACAGATTGAGCATATTATGATACAAACGTTAATGCATCATGAAGACAGAATTATAGACAATTCTCAGCAGTAGCTGAAGCATGCGCAGGATGCTTAACATCTCTCCTTGGGGGAACATTTTGCAGACAGTATGAACTGGATGTGAGAAGAGGAAGAAAGGTGAGGATATGAGATTATCATCGCAAAGATTTTTTTGTTCCTTAGCCTGTTCAAGCTCTTGTTAACTGTATTCAGTTCTTGTCACTGTTAGTAATGATGGGGGTGACCGAAATTATGACTATGAGGCCTTCCAGCACTCTTATTCATTTGTAACCAAAGTCTGATTGACTGGCACCACCGGGTTTGCATTTTAAACAGCTTTTTGGCATCCTTCCACCACCTAATACAATGCAGATAATTCCCTGACAGTGTGCCAGAGATAATACAATTATCATTGAGTTTCCTTACACATGTTTTATATTATCTACTTAAAAGAATTCTATTTCCTTGCTGCAATCTATTCTAACTTGAACCTGAATATCTTAAATGAGACAGGTAGTCTAAGGACAAAAGGATAAGCTGGCCATGGGCTAAATAAGGTGCTTTCTACCTCTGCCACTCCCGTGAGGCAACACCTTCCTCAGTATGTGTTAAGAAGGGGGCAATAATCTGTAGTTTTCCATCCCCAGGGACATCTGTTATACCTTCAAGATATTTATGCAGACATTTGCAGTTAGTATTGTCATAGGAAGATACCTTGAAGGAATTTTTAATTAATATATTTTCCTTTAAGAGAAGATGTTCTAGGACTACCCCAGCATATTCCAGCAGACCTTATCAAATGTTTGAGAAGTTTGCACAATAGATGCCTTTGTTTTCCTTGCCTCATCCAATAAACCATGGAACACTCTATTATCTTTGTCCCCTGGAAGTTTATTTGAAGCAAAGTCTTATCATGTATCCCAACTGGCCTTGACCTTGCAATCTTCCTGCTTCAACTTAGTGCTGACTTAGTGTAGAAAGTTCTTTATTGTGGTTACAATGTAACTTAACACTCATTTTTTTTCCAGTGGGATTTTATGGTGCTACCTTCCTATTCATGTAGTGATGCCTTCTAATTTCTAGAAACGATAATCATTTTCCCCCTGGCAAAACTATTAGCTTTTCCACACGTTTTGCCGTGTAGGCCTTAATGCTGAATTTATGTTAATCAGTGATATGCTTACCTTGGCCCACATATGGTTAGATACATGCTCTGAATTTTGCAGTCTAGGTTTGGTACTAATAGTGCAACAAGGACAGGCACAAATCCAGATAGCTAGAGAAAGAAGGATAAAAATTATTTCAAACCTAGAAGTGGTGGTGTGCGCAGCATTCGGGAGGCAGAAGCATGCACTTCTCTGAGTTTGAGGCCAGCCTGGTCTGCAAAAGCTAGTTCTAGGACAGGTACCAAAGCTACAAAGAGAAACTCAGCTTCATAAAACCAAAAAAAAATGATTTCAATATGTTAGTGTGAATAAAGGAAATCTCCACCCCTAGATGGAGAGACACAGAAAAACACTGCTGAGAGAGGGAGAATTAGTCTTTCCCACAAATGAGCTCTCTAATTGATTATCCAATACATATCTACAAATACACAAAGAAGCAATGCAAAGTGGTTGTAAGTATGTATTCATATACATACATGTGTGAAAAGAAAAGAGATAATAAATTTAGGAGGGAGTGAGGATAGTAAGGTGAGAACTGGCATGGGTTGTAGGAAGGAAAGAGAAGATACAGGTGATGTAGTTATATTCTGATTAAAATATAAACATTAAAACTCATCATCTCAATAGAGGCATATCATGAAAAGAAAAAAATAGTGCAATATTATATTTGGAAAAGCATCAAATGAGATTGGATAAATACATTTATTTCTATCTTGCCTAATCAAGTTCATCCGAAATCTTCTGCATAGTGGAAAGGGGACATTGTTTGAGTTTTCTGTTTGCTCTGTGCCGCAAATAGCAGGAAAACCTTCATATTGTTCATGTGAACAACTATGTTGACTTTCATTGCTATGCAGGTGAGCATTTGATAGAGGATGGGAGTTCAGTGTTGCAGTCCACAATAATTTGATTTTCATCGAACATTTGGGCAGACTTTATAACACAATACAATTAAAGCAGTATCTAACCCGTAGCCCTCAAGAATGTTTCTTTTTCTGACTAGCCAATTCATTTTAAAAACACAGATAATAGTTTTTGTACGCCATGCACTCATTTAAGCATTTCATAAATATGAACTCATTCAATCTTCATGTCAAGCCCAGCATGTGGTTGCTAATTATAGCCACATTTTATGGCTAAGAAATGCGAGGTGCGGAGTTATTAAATAACTTGCCAGAGGTGACACCGTTAATAAATGGAAGGACAAATTTTGAAACCCAGGCATTTTAACTTCGGGGCCTCCTGGCATAGCTACCGTACTTCGCGGCCTTTTTGACTTTCTCTGTTTCACTGTCTAAACTCACCTCTTTCCTAGCACCAGGCCTCTCCCTTCCCTGGGTAGTCTCTGGACTTTACAGTCATTTTCTCTGCTGTACTACGGATATGCATAATGAAAATGTGAGAAAGAGGATGACTAAGAATGAATAGCTGTAATTGGCCATAGCTCGTTCACTTTGTACATTTCTTCCTTCAGCCTCCACCCACCCATATTCATTTTGATCAAAGTTGGCACTGCAGGTACTCAACCAATTGCTTTTTCCATGGTGAAGTTGAATGTCAGAAAAAAAAAAGTCTGGGTGATGAGGCTCATGTTTTAACATGTTAGTCACTTTTCTCATTGCTGTGCCAAAATCATTCAAACCTAATTGACTGAAGAATTTGAGCACTAGCTTTTGGAAAAAAATGAAGATTCCTTGGACACACTACTGAAGAATTTGTTTAATGGTGTGCTGATAATGATCGTTGATACCTAGCTTTGAAAGGAATGCAGAAAATCAAGAAAGAAATAAAATTAGGTCTACCACCTATCATTTCTATAGTGTAAATAATTCTACCATGGCTTATTAAATGGTTCATATATGGATGCATTGAACTGAGAAAATGTGTACATTTAAGTACTTCAAGACTAATATAGGCTGGCAGCAGCCTGCTGAATGGCTGAATATAAGAGGATGTGAATAGGGAATTGACAGTGATATAGAAAGTGGTAGGACACTAAATGCCTCCTGTAGTGTTTAAAGCCATCTCCTACTTAAGAGATATATTTTGTGCACATTGTTTTCTGTTTCAGTATTATTCTTTTCTTCCAGCCCCCTCTGAAAACATTCAGTACCTTTCCAAGGAGATCTAGCTTAGTATCCTCCTCCATGAAGCCCTCCTAGTGTATTTCCCATTGTTGGAGGCTTTCCCCTTAACCAAAGGACCCAGGAGCATGATACTAAAAAGCACGGGGGAATAAAGACAAGAGTGTGGGTTTGGGAGTGATAAATACATGAACCCAAACTCTAGTTCCTATCCTGATGAGGTATGTATGGAGGTAGACTTCTACAAGTCTGTTTCCATAGGTATATAATAGTGTTATGACTGATGCTTTAGGGTCATTAAAAAGGTTGGCAAATATTCATAGGAAATGCTAAACAGGCATTAAGTACCTAAGTATTGATAGTGAGTTTCATATATTTGTCCTTTACTAAACCTTGTGCTTTGAATACTGAAATGTTTGATATTTTGCTTTATAAAGTTTCTCACGTATCATAGGTTGGCCTTGAACTTGCTAGATAGCCAAGAATGACCTAGAACTTTGGATCCTCCTGCCTCAACATCATGAGTACTGGGAAATAGGCATATACCACTACTCCTGTTTTTATGCAATACTAGAGTTTAAGCCAAGTTCTCCATGGGTGATAGAAAAGTACTCTATCAACTAAGCTACATTTCTAGCACGTCCCCATTTGTCAATCATCAATTCCTCTTTCTACCATCATTTAAACTTGTCTTTGGTGATAGTCTTGTTCCAAATATTGTTCATGAAACACATGCAGAGTTTGTGTTTAGTTGTCCTACAACTCATGTGCTTGCAAATAGATGGTTCACTTAATAATCATAATATATCTCTTATTTTAAAGATTTTCCACCCAAGACATGAGTACCTAAAAAGAGGTGTTTGGGATTAATATGAGGCCCATGCACTCCGTATCAAACCTTACCTTTCCGTGCATGGTGTACTTTGATAGCAGTCAGGCATAGTAGTTGATGAAGTGATGAAGAGATTCTGAGAGAAGCAGACAAAACCAATCCATGAACTGAGTCTTTAGTGTATAGGTAGGAGATGTGTTTGGAGTTCACAAGCATAGGCCTGGTTCTTTCAAAGCCATTATTGTCAAGTGTGTCATGAAGAGAGTTATTACCCTTACATAACTTTGTGGTGTCTAAAATTTTTTTTTTCTTTTGAGTCAACGTCTCACTATGTAGTTCTGGATAACCTAGAACTAACTCACTATGTAGACCAAGATGACTTGGAACTCATAGAGATTTATTTGAGTTCTGGGATGAAAGGTATGGAACACCATGCCTTAGGTATCTGAAGTTGTCCAGCAATGTTTTTTTTAATCTAAGACAATATTGAAGGCTGCTTTGCCAAATGTCATAATTGTAGGAAGATACCTGTACAGAAATGAGTTTATCAGGGTGGTCTGTTTTATACAGTAATAACTACTGTGGAAGATATATGCAAATGAGATATATAATTACAGACAAATGTTTAAGTGAAACCTGTTGAATATCAGTACTGGCAAAGTTCAGCACAGTACCTAAATAGTAGAGTATGATTGAAAGGAAATTGTTAAAGGATTATTGAAAATAAACTTAGCCATTCATAAATGGGAAAGTTGTATGTAGTTCAGAGATTCTCATCCTACCATAGACTCATTCTGGATTTTAGGCTCAAAGTAGCCTCTTGAATTTCCAAGCATCAGCTGACTTCTCTCGCTGTTGGCCTTCCCCAAAAATCCACACATAATGGTATGACAATATGTGGACACACTTGTGTGCACTTACTGACAGCCCAGGGCCTGCAGACTTTCAGAGCAGCACTTCAACCGCCTTTTGCAATGCATCCTTCTCTACTTGTGGAAGATAGGGTTTATATCTGAGTCAAATAGGACTTGAGCCATAGTGAGGAAAAATCACTGCTTACACCTTTGGAGCTGATAAATACCAGAACTTAGGATCATAATGAGCTTTGGTTTGATCTCTTCTCTGTAATGCCTATGAGTTAAAAATTAAAAAAAGAAGTTTTTCATTTTTATTGAAGCATAGTACTTTTCTTTGTATTCCTTTAAATTTTGAAATATTTCGTTAACAAAATAATGTGTACTAACGTCCAGTAATATGAGGATTTGGTATGGGCATACTCTGTGAAATGATTATTTTAGTCAAATTAATGAACACATCCATCACCACTTGTAAAATACTCTTTTTATTTGTAGTCCATACACATAGACTCTTCTCTCTCATTTGATATCAAAAAGTCAATACAGGATTAGTAACTACTGTTAGCATGTTACATGTTAGATCCTCCCTCAATTGTTTATACTATAACTAAAAGTTCCTATCATTTCACTACCATCTTTCATTTTCTCCAACCACATCCTTCATCAACCAGATGCCTCAAACTCTGGTCTTATAAGAATGGTTTTTGTTTTATATTCTAAATATATGTGAGATCAGGCAAACTTTTCTTTTTGTGTCTGAATTGTTTCACTTAGCAAGATCGCTTTCCCTCTCCTGTCTCTCCCTATCTATCTATCTATCTATCTATCTATCTATCTATCTATCTATCATCTCTATCTACATACATACATATATATATATGTATGATCATATAAATAATTATTTAGACATTGTTACAAAAGAAGATTTAAAATCAGTTTATTAAAACCAAGCCATTACATCTACTCTTTCTTCACCAGCTTCCTAATAAAGAAAAAAACAATAGGCACCCCAAACCTCCAAGGGGCGAGTGACGCTTAACATTTATAACAAAAGGGTATCCCCTCCAGAAAAGAATTCAACATCATTAATTTTCATTTAGCCAACTAATTATCTTGTCTACTCCTATCCAGTCTTTCTAGGGATGATATTTTATTATGTACCTCTTGTTGGAGATGTTTGGTTCCACTCAATAAATATTTACCGAACGTCTATTATATGTCAGGCACTGTGCCAAGTATGAAGACTAAAAACTCACTGATCATAATAGTTATAATTTATTGCCTGTGTGTCAGGCACTTAGCTGCATTACGTCTTAAATTCTAACAGCGTCCCTAAGCCCTGTGCCATTTTACAACTAATGAAACTGATGGTCAGAGAGGTTAAATAATACGCTCATGGTAACATGTGATAGAAATAGAACTTTCACATAATTTTCTGTGACTACAACACACATACATATATACATATATTTGCACACACACATATATGTGATATATAGCTGATCATATAGCTTTGTTTTGATGCTCCCATGGACAGTGTCAGAGATTAATACATGAAGATAAAGTGGTGAAGAAAAATATGACCAATTACAAAATAGAACATATTAGAACTAGAAGCCCAAGTAAATGAGACCAGGGCTGGTTCTGGTACTAAAATTTGAATGGATCAATGGAAATTTGAGAAAGGTCATCTGAAATAAAGAGTAGCAAAAACTTGAAGTTCAGATATAAGTGGTAAAGCCCCCCAAATGTCATATAAGGCAAATAGCAACATAAATCTATTCTGGAAAGAATTGTGTCTGCTATCCTTATAGAAGCCAATAAATCCTCTTTCCCATGATTTCTCTTAGAAGTCAGGGTATCACTTTAAGCCTAGTTCTGGAGTCATAATTTATGTCATTGTTTTGCTTACCTTATGGAGGTATTACACATTATCGATAATAGATATCAATGTGCTGTTTAAATGTTTTAATTTCTATTAAGTATATTTTACTGGACTTACTAGACTTTTCTGCATGGCATAAGCACAGTCTATGTTTCTTTGTTCCTTCATGATCAACTGACCCAAATGAACATGACAGGCATCTTTAGACATATCAGGGAATGACAGTCAATTGCAACTCATTAGATTTTGCTCTAGGACCTCATGCTGAGTATTTTGAGCATAAGGCAAAGATTATATTCTTTCACTTTTCCTATTTATTAGTTTGTCAGTTTGATCACCTGGGTAAGGTAGAGGAGATTACAAGGGCCTTTGCTGAAATAGACAGCAAATCTACTTTTTCTTTTTCTCTTTGAGTGGTAGATGTGAGTTTTCTGGCTTCCCACTTAGGTAGAACAATATTTTTTAACCTTTTTAAAAGCCGGGCGATGGTGGCACACGCCTTTAATCCCAGCACTCGGGAGGGAGAGGCAAGTGGATCTCTGTGAGTTCGAGACCAGCCTGGTCTACAGAGCTAGTTCCAGGACAGGCTCCAAAGCCACAGAGAAACCCTGTCTCGAAAAAGAAAAAAAAATTAAAATTCCCTATTCTAACCACCACTCTTCCTGTTCCATGAGAGGATCTCAAAGAAGGCTTAAAATTATCACTGTTTTCAGATCCAATTCTCTGTAAATGAATATGTAAATAATGTTAAACTTTTATTACTACTATTCATAAAGCAAACCATAGTCTAGTACCTAGCTATACATCCATCAACTTCTTTGAATTCAAGAAGCAGAAATAGGGTTCTTCTTTGAATTCAGAATACACGATTGCATTTTATTAGGCAAAGAAAAAACAGACTTCTTTTTTTCTAACTCCTTATCTAAACAACTTTTCAATTACATACCTGGTAACAGAGCAAGTGCTCACAAAAGGGTCACAATAGATATAATTGAGCATGTGATAGAAGTAAGCCTTAAACAAATATCTAATATTAATCTAGTCCAGATTTATTACTTGTTTTGTCCTTTGGTATTTGAATTGGATCCATCTTTCAGAGTGTGATGTTTCCATGGTGATGAGAGTTCAGAAGAAGGCCAAACATCATTGTTATGGCCCAGAGTCAGTGAATTTGGAGCTAAATAGAAATAGCTCCTTGAAAAATGGACAATCTTCTGTTCTCCATTTACGCTCAAAGAACCCTTGAATATCTTGCTGGGAGTCAAGTTGTGTGCTACTAGAGGAATAGTGCCTGTTGGTGGACATTTCATAACTTTTTATTTAAATCATAGAACATCAATTTTATTTACTGGAAGATTTTATTGACAATTTTATTGACAATCTATTGCTTGTGACTTTGAAGTTAAATAAAACAATTATTTGTGGTGTTAGATAATTCATTGAAACTTTTTTGAATTATGGTGTTTGTTTTCTTCTAATGAGGTTAATAATGCCTCCACTTTAGTTTGGTTCTTAGGATTATCTTTGGTACTTATATGTAAAAGGTTTAGTGTCTAAGATAGCACTATTTTAGGGAGTAGAATATACCAGAGGTAGGGCTTAGTGGGAAGTCTAAGCGCTTGGCTCTTTCTATCTCTCCCTTCATTTTCTCCCTGCCTTAGTTAGGGTTTCTATTGTTACAAAGAGACACCATGACCATAGCAACTCTTACAAAGAAAAACATTTAATTAAGGTGGCAGCTTACGGTTTTAGAGGTTTAGTTCATTTTCATCATTGTGGGAAGCATGTTGCCCAGAGTATGGTGACATTCAGGCAGACATAATGCTGGAGAATTCTACATTTTTGATACACAGACCTTTTGTAGGAGGCTGCTTATTTGTTCTCAGCTGCTCAGACCCAAAATCATCACACAGAAACTGTATTAATTAAATCACTGCTTGGGCTATTAGCTATAGCTTCTTATTGGCTAACTCTTACATCCTAAACTTGCCCATCTCCATTAATCTGTGTATTGCCATGTGGCTGTGGTTTACCAGGTAAAGTTCCCTCCCCAGCTTCTGTCTCTGGCAGGGCTACATGGCATCTCCTTACTCTGTCTTCTTTCTCCCAGCATGCAATTTAATTTTCCCTGCCTAGCTCTTATCTGCCCTTCTATAGGTCCCAAGCAACTTTTTTATTAATCAATGGTAATCACAGCATACAGAGGGGAATCCAAAATCACAGACTACAGGGAGGGAACTAAACCTTAGGGTTGGCTTGAGCGTATACAATACCTCAAATTCTTCACCCACAGTGATGTGCTTCCTCCAATAAGGCCATACCTCCTAATAGTGCCACTCTCTTTGGGAGCCATTTTCTTTCAAATTGCCACATTCCCCCTCTTTATTTCTCTTTTTCTTCCTATCATTTACCCTCTTGCCATGAAGAGATCAGTTTCATACCACTACGTACACCGACCATATGCTACCGCCTCAAAACAATGAGACCAACATATCATTTACTTAAATGTCCAAAATTGTGATCTAAATAAATCCATTTTTATAAAGCATTTCCTCACATATTTGTTATGCAGATGTATTGTTAATATGCTCCCTTACAGACATGGAACAAGAACTAATTGCCCTCAACATAATGCCTTATCACAGATTAGACATGCAAAAATGCTAGTCCCTTTGTACTCAATGTTTTGACATTATTTTTTAAGATAAGGTGATACTTACTTGCTTTAAAATAAAAATAAAACAAAAATACTTCTGTGCTCAGTAGTAAATGCTTGGCTTGGTAATCAACATGCTTTCTCTTCTTAGTATGTGTGTGCCTGTTTAATACAAGAAAATATATAGAGAGACATTGAAAACAGAAATCAATATATCTGAAAATAATAACCTGTGCTCTTGTAAAATAATGGGAAATTCCTGGCAACTAGATCAAACCCTTCTTTTATGATAGCATTATCCTCAACACTATGTATTACTGAGCTCTGACAGTCCCCGAGTTTTAGCCTAAATACTAAAATGCTATCACCATCACCATATTTTTTGTTTGCTTTGTAACTACTGATCAACATAACAGAGACTTTGATTTTTACAGGATGCACATAGGTCAAGTGTTGCAAACCAGGACTCATCCTTGAATTCTACCTACCTATCTTATGTTTACTACTCTTTCCCTCCATCTTTATTTGAACAAATGAGTGCCTGGTGAGAAGCCAAATTGATAGGTTCTTTTTTTTTTTTTTACTAAAAATCATTTGATTTTCAAGTCTTACTTCAAGCAGGTGGATCAACCATATTCCCTCTAGTGTAGTAATAGCCTGAATGACTTGATTTATTAATTTCAAACAATTTCATTGTGATTGATTGGTAGTTAATGGAGCAAAAAAGAGAGACAAAGTACACAATCAAACATTTATGATTCTGGTCTAATGAGTGCCTATATTCATGCTTAGCTTCCAGGTTTGGTTAGTATTTACCAAGTGGGAAGTGGTTTCTTCAATATGTTTTATATTTTTACTCTTCAAGCTTACAAGACAGACTTTCCAATTTTCAGAATTCATGTACTTTCCCCTTCTATTTTCTATCTTAAATTGCTTCTGGGAACTAAACTAAGCAACACAACAAAGACCCACTCAAAAATTATTCGTCACAGTTAATATCAAACTTGGATGAATAGACATTTGATTTTGGCTTAAAGGTCACATACTATCCTCTACCACCATGTGAACTCAGTCGAGGACACATGGAAAAATAACCACCCTAGTCCAGAATACAGCTTCTGCCATATCAAGTGGCGGGAGAGCTAATGTAAGTCCAACTTGACCCTACAGTCAACTCAATAAGGTAGTACACTCAATTGCCTCAGCCTGACATTTTGTGCTACCACTTACTCTAACAATTCTTCAGTGCTTCAAAATGACCATATTCTTTCAGTTTGAACCTCCCCCCCAAAAAAAAACCTCTCACATTGATTTTATAGACAGAATGTTTTTCAATAGGCAACATGAGAAAATATTGTCTGTGAATACAGAGTTCAAACACAAACTCTATAGTGGGATTGACTCTCAAATCTCAACATTTCTTCTCAAATTACTAGACAATATTGTTGTAGTTAGTGTTTGTGACTTAAGCAAAGTTGATAATTCTAGTTCTGTTATTCAATAAATAAACTCTGCTATATGCTATAAGGTACAGGCAAGGTACCCAGAAAACTTGATCTGGCACACTACCCAGAAGGTCAACAGACTGGCTTTGTTGGTGCATCAAGAGAAGAACCATCCCTAAGATAAGGATTCAGACTTTGTTCCTTCTCTGTCCTTGGCTGTATAAACATAGGAAATATTGCCATATGCATATAGGGAAATATCAGATCCCAAGAGGCAACTTAGAAAAAGACTGACGAAATGATCCATTTTAAATCGGGAAATATGGAAATGGTTTCTTACAAGTATTCACATAGAGTCATACAGCCCAGACTTTACCAAATGTTCTGAGTAACCACGAGAGCTATTGCTTTGGAGACAGAATGGAAATCAAGGAAAATAAGAAGGAAGTTCTGAGACAATGGAGACTACAGAGTTACCCATGGAGAATAGAGTACTCAGACCAGACCCTCTGTGGAGACCTATTGGCAGTTGATGGATTCTCAGGAATGTCGAATCATTTCTTCAGTGATGTATCTACCAATGAATTCTCCACCCGTTGACATTGCCATACCCATGCCTACAAAAGCAGACCTAGTAAAACCATGGAGTCATAAAACAAAAACAATATAAAAATCCCAGCAAGAACAAAAACTTATTAGTAGAAGGGAATTTTGGAGCGGTGAGAAGAGTTTGGTAGTGGGGAAGAAAAAAAAAGAGAGTGTTGGGTGATAAGGATGACCAGAATGTATTATATATTTGTACGGAACTTAAAAAGAATATATTAATTTAAAAATTAAATTAAAGTTAAAAATAAAGACAAGTTGTCTCAAGATCCAGGGAGGGAAAATAAATGTTTGTGCAAACCCAGGGGATCACATAGCATTTATCTTTGTTTAATTTTGATATACTGGTTCTGGGAGCCTAGCATTATAACAGTTATCATTTTCTCAAATATTGTTTGTTCTTTCCTATCTGTGCAGCCAAGGTGAGTGAAGGCACCTTTGTATGTCCCAATTTGTAAAATGGAGATAATAGTATTTATCTTATAAGGTATTATGAGGGATTAACACACCTCCTTTTCCTTTTCCATGTAGTATGTGTGTGTGTGTGTGTGTGTGTGTATGTGTGTTTGTGTATTTTTTTCTGAGAAACAGAGAAATTCAAAATATGCAGACAGAAACCAGGGTCAACATAAAAAATCAGTAGAGTCAGTATAGATATCATAAGCCAAGAAATCAAGAGATCAAGGGATTTGGGACTCTGAGATAATAAATTAGTAAAAGCAATAGTGTGGTAGTCTAAATGGGAATGCCTCATAGGCTCATATATTTCAATGTTTGGTTTCCACTTGATGGTTACTTTAGGAGGGCTTAGGGGTGTGGCCTTTATGGAGGATGTATATCATTGGGGATGTGCTTTAAGATTTCAAAGGCTTGCACCCTGCCCAGTCTCTTTACCCCTCTCTTGTTGATTAGCTGTAAACTCTCATCTGAGTCCACTCCAGTACCACGCCCACGTTTTTGCTACCATACTTCCCACCATTAAGGAAATCATCTCACCTGCTAAAACAGTAAGCAAGCCTCCAATTATATGCTTTCTTTTATAAGTTGCCTTGCTCTGGTGACCTCACAGCAACAGAATGGTAACTATGCCAAGTAATATGGGAGGCACCCTCAGCCCTTGCAGGTGTTTGTACCTTAATCCCTGGAACCTATCAACCTGTTATCTTACACAGAAAGGGAGATTTGTTCTTGTAAATAACAAGGGTTTTGAGAAGGAGGCATTATCCTGGATTATCTGTATAAAGCCTAATTTAATTACACGGATCCTTATATTAAAAAGCCAAAAAATCAAAGGAAACAAACAAGAGAAACAAAAGTTGGAATATTGTAACAGATGAAGACCCACAGAAACAGACTTTCAACACTGAAAAATGACCTAGAAAAAGTTTGATTCCTACATCATATGGGAAGGAAAGAAAGAGCCCTTAAATTAATTTTTTTTAATTATTTCATATCCTGACTGCAGTTTCCGCTCACTCACCTCCTTTCGATGCTTCCCCCCACCACCTCCCCTATGCCGCCCCCAACTACTCCTCAGGAAAGGACAGGCCCCCAATAGATACTGAAACAACCTGGCATATAAAGTTGCAGTAAGACTAAGCACCTCCCCATGTATTAAGGCTGGACAAGGTGACCCAGTATGAGGAGTAGGCTCCCAAAGTCAGGAAAAGAGTCAGAGACAATTCCTGATCCTGCTGTTAGTAGTCCCACAAGAAGACCAAGCTGCATAACCCGCATACATGCAGGGGGCCTAAGTCAGTCTGATGCAAGCTCCCTGGCTGTCACTTTAGTCTCTTTGAGCTCTCATAAGCCCAGATTAGTTGATGCTGTGGGTTTTCTTGTGATGTCCTTGATCCCTCTGGCTCCTACAATCCTTCCTCCCTCTCTTCAGGAGGATTCCATGAGCTTGGCCTAGTGTTTAATTGTGGTTCTCTGCATCTGTTTTCCCATATTGCTGGATGAAGCATCTCTGATGACTATTGTGCTAGGCACAATCTATTCACATAGCAGAATATCATTAGGCATCATTACATTGGAATTTTTTCTCTCCAGTCCTGTTTGAGTCTATCCTAGGTTCCTGGATCATCCAGCCTCTGGGTCTTGGAGCTCCAGGCAGTGTCAAAGGTTGGCTCACTCTTGTGGCATGGATCTCACACTGGACTACTCATTGGTTTGTCACTCCCATAATCTTTGTGCCACCTTTACCCCAGGACATCCCACAGGCAGGGCAGACTGTAGATCAGAGTTTATGTGTAGTGCAAATTCTAATTGGTCTTAATAATAAAAACCCAGAGTCAGATATCTGGGTAAATACTGAAAGATCAGAGAAGCAGAGCAGAAAACCCCTAGTTCTTTTTTTCCATTTTATTTTGTTATTTTATGTTATTTTTTAAAAAATAAAACAATCACTTTTCATTTTACATACCAACCCCAGTTCCCACTCCCTCCTCTCCTCCCATTCCTTCCACCTCCCAGCCCCAAACCCCATTCACTCTTCAGAGAGGGTAAAGCACATTGCTTTGAGGAAGGACCAAAGCCCTCCCTACTATATCTAAGCTAAGACAGGTATTCATCCAAATATAATGGGTTTCAAAAAGCCGGTACAAGCAGTAGGGATAAATCCTGGTGCCACTACCAGTTGCTCCACAGTCTGTCCCAGTCATACAACTGTCACCCACATTCAAAGGGCCTAGTTTGGTCATATGCTGATTCCTTCCCTGTCTAGCCAGAGTTGGTGAGCTCCCATTAGCTCAGGTAATCTGTTTCAGTGGGTGTCCCCATCATGGTCTTGACCTCTTCACTCATATTCTTACTTCTCCCAGTCTTCAACAAACTTTGGGAGGCAGCTCCAATGCAGGTTTCTGCCTTTGTTTCCATCAGTTGCTAGATGAAGGTTCTGTGGTGATATTGAAGATATTTATCAGCCTGACTACAGGGCAAAGCCAGTTCAGGCCCCCTCTCCTCTATTGTTTAGGGTCTTAGGGTCAACCTTGTGGATCCCTAGAAATTTTTCTAGTGCCAGGTTTCTTCCTATCCCCATAATGGCTCGCTCAATAAAAACATCTCTTTCCTTGCTCTCCATCTCTGTCCTTCCTCCATGTTGACTATCCCATTCCCCCAAGTTCTCCTCCTCCCTCCACTCCTCCTTCCCTTCTACCCTCCCTACTTCTCCCACTCCCATGCTCCCAATTTTTTCAAGATATCTTGTCTATTTCCCCTTTCCAGGAGGATCTATATATGTTTTTCCCCCTCAGGGTTCACCTTGTTATTTGGCTTCTCTAGGGTCATGGACTATAGGCTCATTATTCTTTGCTCTACAGTTAGTATCTACTTAACAGTGAGTACATACCATTTTCATCTTTCAGAGTCTGGGTTACCTAACTCAGGATGATTGTTCTAGTTCCATCCATCTGCATGCCAACTTCAGAAACCCTTAGTTCTTAACTGAACAAAGCCCTCAGACCAGATGAGGTGTCATATCTCCAGTTCAGGCTACATATCCCCTCATGCTAGGAGTCTTAGCTGGGATAATTTCTATAGATTCCCAGTAGTTTCCCTTACACCAGGATTCTACCTGACCCTAAAATGACCCCCTTTCCAGTCAGTTCTTTCAGTCTGATTTTTCCTTAAGAACTTGCTCTTTAGAGGTCACTCAGATTTAAGGGCTATCAAGATGAATGTCAATGGCCTGATAGTCACAGAAATTCTATGATAAAAGTATGACCCCTATGTACACTGTGAATTACATGGATCTCCCCCACTCAATCCCTCAGGTTCCATCCCCACCTGCCCCAGTCCACCTACAAAACTACTTCTATTTCCCCTTTCCAGGGAGATCTGCATGACCCCCTTGAGCCTGCCTTGTTACCTAGCTTCTCTTGATCTGTGGATTGTAGCACGGGTGTCCTTTACTTTACAAAGAATATCCATTTAGATATGAGCACATAGCATGTTCTTCTTTTCGTGTCTGGGTTTCCTCACTGAGGATGAGTTTTTCTACTTCCATCCATTTATCTTCAAGTTTCATGGTGCCATTGTTTTTAATCTCTGGCTGGGTGTTGAGGTTGATTGATTCACAAAATCAAAAGCAAACCAAAAACAACAACAAAATGCTGAGATTCCATCTTACACCTGTTAGAATGGCTAAGGTCAAAAACTCAAGAGACAGCTCATGCTGGAGAGGATGTTGAGCAAGAAGAACACTCCTCCATTTTTGTTGGGAGCGCAAACTTGTACAGCCACTTTGGAAATCAATATAGCAGTTTCTCAGAAAATTTAATGGCTTTTAAGTAAAGTGACTCTGTATTTTCTAACTCTACCATCTTTATTAGGAATGATCTGTAGTTTGAGGATAGATGACATGATGGTTTTCTTTCTTTATATTTTACTCACTGTCATTAGTGTGTATTAATGCAGGTGTGCTTGTTTCTGATGTACCTGGAAAGGTCAGAGGACAACATTTGGTCACTGGTTCTATTCTTCCACTGGATTCTGGGGATAAAACTCAAGTTCTTTTACCCTCTGAGTCATCCTATTGGCCTATGATTTCACTTTAGAGGTAATAAAAAAAGGGTTGCCTTGCCTATGATCATACCAGACTAAATGCACCAGATTTTGCCTGAAGATTGTTTTGCTCTTGAAGGAAGACTTTGATGTCTTGGATGGCAGTATGTGAATTAGTCACCTAAATGGCTTCATAGCTTTTTCATCGCTATAATTTACAAGCTACATAAGGTCATACTTATTGTTATAGAATTTCAATGACAATCAGGCCAGTGACTTTCTTCTTGATAGCCCTTAAATCTGAGCGGCCTCTGAAGGGCAAGTTCATAGGGAAAGAATTGCATTTATTAGAGGGACAGATGGCTACTAACTGCTGAGTGGCAATTTCCTCATGGTTTAGCTCTTTCTTTATTCTAGTGTAAGTACAATATAAAGTAAGGAAACAGTTTCTTACCTTTAAGTCTTAATAGCCCATCAAACATTAAAGTGAAATTACTCAGAGTATTTTGGTAATGGAGGTACACATTCTTACACATTTCTTTCACATTTTTTCCTGAATATATTATACTATTAAACAATGCCTACATTTTATTCAACAGCTCTGTACCTGGAATAGAAAAGGATGCATGCCACATTGTTTGTCACTGAATGAATAGCTCTTTGATCAGACTACTAGATAATGCTGAGTGAATACAAATTGGGATGCAATGAAATCTAAAAGCCATGATGTACTGAAGGAATATGTCATGTTGTTCCATAATGAGGAAGGGGGCCCACTATGGAATGACTCATTCAGAGAAAAATGTATTTCAGTAATATGCTCTTTACTGGGAAATAAATGAGACTTTGTCTTTCACTGAGACATTTAAAAAAGATATGTGTGAGACACTTGGGGAGAAGATTCAGTGGGTAAAATCCTTGCTGTGCAACCCTGATTACCTGGGTTTAAATATTTTCACTCCACATACCAGCATTATTGTGTTAGGGTGGAAGATGGAGGCAGGAGAATCATCTAGAAGTTCATGGCCCAGCTAGCCTTCAAAATGTTGAGAGGTGGCATAAACAAGGGAAGCCCTTGCTTAATACAAGGTGAATGGCAAGAATAGACTCCAGAAAGCTGTCCGCTGATCTCCACACATGTGCCGTGACATGTGTTTACTCCAAATTATACACACACATACAAACACACACACACACACACACACACACACACGCACACTTTTTGAGGAGGGACCTCATATATCTTATAATTCTCTGAGCTTTCTGAGCCTTGTAAATTTTGTTAGTGCCTCAGATTTATAAGCCTCAATCTTCCCTCCAGGAGGGAAGGTTTTATTTTGGAGGGGTTTTACAACACCATAACTATTAGAGAATGCCAGCGATAAAATATTTGTAAGGGGAGGAGATTTAGTTTTGTCGCATCATTTTGAAAGTTTCAATCAATGGTCAATAGGCTCTATTACATAAAGCCTGTGGAAAACAAAGAAACAAAAACCAGCATAACAGAATTAATAAAGCAAAGTTGCTTGATGGGAACAGCTAGAAAGTAGAGACAGAGAGAAAAGGAGAGATGTGATCTGGTAATCCAATATTGTTTTCAAGTGCATTTCCTCAATCACCTGATTTCTTACCTCCTAAATATACTGCTTTTCAGTAATACTACAGCCTGCAACCAAGCCTTTAACTCATAGCATTTAGATGGCATTTAAGATCTACACCAGAGGGGCTGAAGAGGTGGCTCACTGGTTAAGAGAATGTAGTGCTCTTAGAGATGACTGTATGTGAGCATCCACATTGGGCAGCTAACAACCCAGTATAATTTTGATCAAGAAAAATCCAAGGCACCAGCCCATTCCTTGGAAAGATGTTACTAACCTATGTAAGAAAGCTAGCTAATCATGACCCTGAGAACAAACTAACAAGCGGTAGTCTTTCATGGTTAACTGAAGCATGATTAATAAAAACTCAGAGAAATCAGGGTTCAATCTGAAGGTCAAAAAACAAAACAGCCTGCCACTGGCTCTTACCTCTACCTCAGTCCAAAAATGGTGGTACTACCCCTAGGAAACCTCAAAAGAAGACTGAGGGGAGCTGTCTATTCCCATTTTATAATCCACTCTAGGGCTCGGATTAAAAGTGTGCACCACTGGGATTAAAGGCATGCACCACCCAGTTTCTATGGCAACTACTATGACTATTAGGATTAAAGGTGTGTGTTACCACTGCTTGGCCTGTAAGGCTGACCAGTGAGTTTATTTTAGACTCTGATCATCGGGCAAGCTTTATTTATTAAAATACAGATAAAATATTACTGCAGTTAACTGCTCTACGTTCCTGCCTTGACATCCTTCAACAGCAGATTGTGCCCTATAAATGTAAGCCAAATAAATCCTTTCCTCCCCTGAGCTATTCTGACACTGTTGTCAGAATGTTTTAATACAGCAACAGACAGGAAGCTAGAACATCATCTAATCAATAAATGACTTAATGAACTGAATAAACTGATCTCCAAAGACAAATTACCAATAAATATTTTTGAAAATGGTACCTGGAGAGGATATCCCAGTGGCTGAGTAGGTACAGTTCTTCCAGAGGACTGAAGTTTGATTCCCAACACCTGCGCTGGAGATCTGACACCCTTTTCTGTCCTTGTCAGGAACCTGTATGCACATGCACAATCTCTCTCTCTTTTCTCTCTATCTTTCTCTCTCTCTAACACACACACACACACACACACACACACACACACACACACACTAAAATATTAGGAGGGTTTTTAAACTATTTTCGAATGTTTGCAACAGCTTAGCTATCAAGGGAATACTGATTAAAGCTACTTTGAGATCACATCTCAACTAAGTCAGATTGACAGTGATGAGGAATACAAATGACAGCAGATGTTGGTGAGAATGAGGGGAAAAGACATGCTTATTCCCTGTTGCTAGGGATGTCAATTTGGGAATCTACCATGTAAATCAGAAGTGTTACATCCTCAAAAAGTCAAAATTTGAAATACTGTATTACCCAACTACATCGCTCCTGGGTGTGTATACTCCTTGACATATAAGTCAGAATATCACAGAGTATTTGGATGTCCATGTTTGTTACAATAGCTAGAAAATGGAGCTGGCCTCCATGTTTATTTACATGAGAACAGATTTTAAAAATGTAGTCCATATACACGAGAGACTTTCATTCAGCAATAAAGGAGAACAAATGAAATCACGACATTTTAAAGAAATAAAGATCAGAATTGGAACTTGTTATGTTAGTTGAAATTAGCCACACTCAAAAAGAAAATTATCATGTTTCTCATTTGAGGATTTCAAATTTTAATTAGTATATATATACGTTTTAATTAGCATATATACAGACACACGCACACACATTAGAGTGCTAGAAATGGGATGGGAAGAAGGAAAGAATTTGAATAATAAAGAGATTAATAGAAACACATAATCTGAAAGCAGAAGGGGTTAAGGATGGGCATCACTAAAGAGGGGGGAAGGTAATGGGGAAAGAAAGTGCCATGGGAAACCAATAAGAAAATGTCATAGGCCGGGCGGTGGTGGCACACGCCTTTAATCCCAGCACTTGGAAGGTAGAGGCAGGCGGATCTCTGTGAGTTCGAGACCAGCCTGGTCTACAAGAGCTAGTTCCAGGACAGGCTCCAAAAACCACAGAGAAACCCTGTCTCGAAAAAAAAAAAAAAAAGAAAGAAAAGAAAATGTCATAGTTAAACCCATTACTTTATGTGCTAACTCAAACTACTCCTGAAAAATTATAGATACCTATAAATAGGTAGAAAAGAGCTTGAAATTAAAAGCAATATTAATACTTGTTTCGAACAAAAAGAATTTGTGTGATCCCCAAATGTGCTAAGCACAAAGGAATTTATAATAATAACTTATATTACACCTGTGGGACCAGGCGGTACAGAAACTTCTGTTTACAAATAATGTTAAAATGTTTGGCAAAAGTTTCCACATGAAGCCTGAGAAAACTTAGAAAAAAAAGTATTCTAGACAGACAAAAGAACAAATTCAAGCATGGCTTCTTGATAGCAGCACTATCTCAGGTAGATTCTGTTTGCTAGAGGCATGCAGAGGTGTGGCTTCTTTAAAAGAGGCTTTCTGACTCAGCATTAGCACCAAAAACTGTACAGCTCATTTAAGAGACCTTGCTACAAAACACTTAAATGGTGTTTATGAGAAGCCCAACAGCATAATTCTTGCTTGTGGCTTAGACCTAGAAACTCCACAGGGTTGTGGTTAAAAAAAAAAAAAGTGGCTCTCAGCAGTACCTCTGCCATGAAGCTAGACTTTCAGGAAGCCAAGGAATGGGGCGGATCCAGTCACCAAAGCCAGGACTCTAATCTTTGCCATATCACTTATTGAATTAAAGACTTACGTGATCAGAAAAAGATAAAGATACACACAATAAAGATAAATTCACACAGAAAAAAAACCCTTCTAATAATTTACAGTGTGTTTGAAAATATACATACGCTTTGGAGAGAAAAGAAAAAGGATAGAGAAAATCTTTAAAAAAAGAAATAGAGTAGTTGGGTATGGTGGCACAAGCCTTTAATCCCAGCCCTTGGGAGGCACACACACCTTTAATCCCAGGGTTTGGGAGACAGAGGCAGATGAATTTTTGACAGTTCAAGCCAGCCTGGTCTTCAGAGTGAATTCCAGGACAACCAAAGATACACAGAGAACCCCTGTCTTGAGTTAAAAATAAAAATTAAAAAATATTTGGACCTTGAGATTTCTGTCCGGTGCTCCAATGTGGGTCTCTGTCTCCTTTCATCGCCCGATGAAGGTTATTATTCAGGAGGATGCCTATATGTTTTTCTTTGGGTTCACCTTCTTATTTAGCTTCTCTAGGATCGCGAATTATAGGCTCAATGTCCTTTATTTATGGCTAGAAACCAAATATGAGTGAGTACATCCCATGTTCCTCTTTTTGGGTCTGGCTTACCTCACTCAGGATAGTGTTTTCTATTTCCATCCATTTGCATGCAAAATTCAAGAACTCATTGTTTTTTAGTGCTGAGTAGTACTCTAGTATGTATATATTTCATACTTTCTTCATCCATTCTTCCATTGAAGGGCATCTAGGTTGTTTCCAGGTTCTGGCTATTACAAACAACGAGCAGAAGGAGAGAGAGCACGAGCAAGGAACTCAGGACTGCGAGGGGTGCACTACCCACACACTGAGACAATGGGGATGTTCTATCGGGAACTCATCAAGGCCAGCTGGCCTGGGTCTGAAAAAGCCTGGGATAAAACCGGACTCGCTGAACATAGTGGACAATGAGGACTACTGAGAACTCAAGAACAATGGCAATGGGTTTTTGATCCTACTGCACGTACTGGCTTTGTGGGAGCCTAGGCAGTTTGGATGCTCACCTTACTAGACCTGGATGGAGGTGGGTGGTCCTTGGACTTCCCACAGGGCAGGGAACCCTTATTGCTCTTTGGGCTGATGAGGGAGGGGAATCTTGATTGGGGGAGGGGAAGGGAAATGGGAAGCGGTGTCGGGGGGAGGCAGAAATCTTTAATAAATAAATAAATAAATAAATAAAATAAATTAAAAAATAGAGTAAAAGCCACATACAGATGGAAAATACACAGAAAATGTGGATACTGTATGTTATTGTGTTGTCTTTGAATTGTTTGATGAGGAAGGAACAACACCTGCTGAAAGACATTTGATTATAAGTGTTGCTGGATTAATCCAACCTATATATTTAAAAATGCCTTGACTTCAAAATTTAAGTCAAAAGATATGTTACTTTAGAGAAGATTTTTTTCCTACAGAAAATGAGATCCAGTGATTTCATTCTTGGTTAAGAAAAATAAGGGGTGATCGAGGAAGACCCTATGTAAAATCTCCAATAAGATTGGATGCCCCAGATAATGTGATGTTTTAGAATACCTCTGTTGCAGTTTTCTCTGAGTTCTACATCCAGTACAGCCTCAAAGTGGTTGGCTGAGATGATTCAGGCTCACAGAATACTCTAGTTAGGACTTGACCATAATCCTAAATTTTGTTTTGGTGTCTATAAGATTATCAACACCCCAATAAGCAGTAAGTATCCTAGAAAACTATGCCCACATTCCTAACAAAGTGTATTATGGATGTTTGTCTTTGTTTAGAGTGTTGGTTATAAGTTGTTATTGATAATGGTCAGGAGAAATGGCTAAACAAAAGAGATTATATTCTGAGTTCTTGTTTTGAAAACAAGAACTTTGCTGTGAAATAATGCTCTTATACTCTGTAAAGATTTGTCACTCATATTGGTCTAATAAAACATTGATGGGTCAGTAGTTACACAGGAAGTATAGGTGGGGAGACCAGAATAGTAGAATTCTGGGAAGAGGAAAGGCTCAGTCTGCAGTCACCACTCAGACACAGATAAAACAAGATAAAAATGCTTCACTAAGAAAAGATACCAAGTCACATGGCTAAACATAGATAAGAATTATGGGTTAATTTAACTTGTAAGAGCTAGTTAATAATAAGACTGAGCTAAGAGGCCAAACAGTTTATAATTAATACAAACCTCTGTGTGTTTCTTTGGGACTGAATGGCTGTGAGACCAGGCAGGACAGAAACTTCTGTCTACAAATAATAATCAAAATTTAAAAAAAAAACAAATGTGAAGGAACCTAGAGCAAAAAAGCTATTTATAGTATGTTAGTTGCTATTCTCTAGAGTAATAGGAGAAATAGAACAATGATATATATATAGTAAATATTAAAGACAAATGTCATGTGTGACATAAAAATAGAAAGGAGAATACTAGATGTGAGAGAGAAGAAGGGATGGAGAGATAATGGGGAAGAAGGGGTTGTGGGAAATAAAAACACCATGTTTGAAAAATGCTTCCATGAAAGATAAATCATTGTAAGCTAACAAAAGTCAATTTGTTTACATGGTAAGGACTGGCAATCTATGTGCTGGGGAGACTGGATGATTCAGCAACCTCAGTATGGCACTGAAGGCCTGGAAGATTTCTGGAGATGTGCTGGTATTTGTGTTCACACTGGAAGACTGAACAAGCTGGATTCTGATGGCAATGAAGGATAGATATACACAATAAAGATCAAAATTAGAACTTGTTATGTTAGATGAAAGTAGCCACACTCAAAAAGAACCTATTTTTTCATGGGTGGGTATGGCAATAATAATTACAGAATAGACACCACTCAACAGAAAGACTTTAGTTAGAATTTCTATGGCTCTTCTAAAATACCATGATGGAGGCAATTTATATAAGGGAGAGTTTATTTTGGACTGCTGCTACAGGGTGATGAGTCTGTCACCATCACAATAGGGAAGCATTGCTATAAGAACCAGGCATGGCAACAGGAACAGCTAAGAGCTTGCAATTCGAACCACAGGCAGGAAATAGAGAGAAAACATAAAATACGTCAAGTTTTTAAGTTCTCAAAACCCATCCACATTGTCATACTTCCTGAGCAAGACCATGCCTCCTAAGCCTCCCCAAACAGTACCACCAATTGGTGATGAAGTATTCAAATGCCAAAGACTATGGAGGACAGGTTTCATTCAAACTACCACATTCCATTCCCTGCTAATATTATTGTCATAGCCAAATCATAATGCAACTTCAGAAGAACCTGACTTGGGATTTCCCTCTGTATGCTGTGACTACCATTAATGAATAAAGAAACTCTCTGCCCTATTGGTAGGGCAGAACTTAGTTAGGAGGAGAAAACTAAACTGAATCCTGGGAGAAAGGAGGCAGAGTCAGAGAGAAGTCATGGCACCTCTGCCATAGACAGACATGCTGAAATTCTCTTTGCTGGTAGGCTATGACCTCATGGTAATGCACAGATTAATGGATATGGGTTAAATTAAGATGTAAGAGTTAGCCAATAAGAGTCTAGAGCTAATGGGCCAAGCAGTGATTTAAATAATATAGTTTGTGTGTGATTATTTAAGAAGTCCGGGCAGCCAGGAAACAAACAAACAGACTCCCACAACAAGGACCCATAATATTTCAGTCCCAACACTATTTAAATGTTCAAAGACTAATATCTCTTCTGAGACTCAAAGGTAATCTTTTAGTTATAAACCTATGTAAAAATCAAAAAGCAAACTATGTACTTCCAATACACAATGGCACAGAATCTATATTACCCTTCCAAATTGAAGAATAAAGACATAGTAAGCAAATAATGGACCAAAGCAAGAATGAAATCCTGAAGGGCAAATACCTAATCCTGTAGTTTCATGTATGAGGATAAAGACTTAGATGGCACCAGCTTTTCTTTTATTCTTGCAAGATACATCTGTCTCTGACTTGTTCATTCCCTGTCTGCAGCTGTCCTTGGGAGGTATCCCACAGTTCTGGCATCTATGACATCTTGGGGTCTCCACCATAACTCAGATTTCTCTTCCACAGCTTCATGCAATGTCTTCTCAGGCATTTCTGTGCAGGAATTTTCCTGCCTTATGCCTTGCCTCAATGACTATCTCAATCCTTTGTATTCCTCATGACTTTAGAGCCAGCATCATCTATAAGGCATTGGCAAGTATGGCTACCAGTTTATAGCTGACATTGCCCTCTACCCCTTAAATCACAATTACAAAAACCTTTGTTTGTTGTTACTTTCTATGAACAGAATATGTTTAGGGCCCTTTTCACAAATTAGGAGCTTGTTTGGGTGGGGGTC
Organism: Microtus oregoni; assembly: GCF_018167655.1. NCBI lineage: Eukaryota > Metazoa > Chordata > Mammalia > Rodentia > Cricetidae > Microtus > Microtus oregoni. Next base: position 15,463,889 of record NW_024543828.1, read on the forward strand.
TTATCCTGAGGGCATTCACAGTTTATTACCTTTCAGATTAGGCCTCTCCTGAATCTCCTTAACTCTTTCAGCATAAGCCTTGACTCCAACAGTCAATTTCCTGGTGCTATTTTCCCCTTCAAACTGTACACATCTTTTGTACCATTCTAACTTCTTCATTGCATGCCTGCGTAAGAATGACTGCTAAAACAAACAAACAAACAAACAAACAAACTCATAACAGAGTAAATGCTAGGTTGTCTTGAAATCTCATCCACCAAGAAAGACAAACTACTATCTTTCAGTTTAACCTCTGGAAGATTCCTAAAACAAGGGAAAAAAGCAGGCACAATCTTTGCTAAAATACCACAAGAATGGTCTCTACGCCAGCTGCTATTATTATTCCCCTCTTCATGAGATGAACCACCTCCATAATTCACATTACTGTCATCACTATCGTCTTCCAAGCTCCTATTAGAATAGCCATTCAGCTGTATTTACAGCATTCAACTACTTTCCTAGTTTAAAGTCCCAAAGTCTTGCACATTTCTTGAAACCCAGCATGGTCATGCCTTTACAATAGCCCACTTCCTGCCATCAGTTTCTGTGCTAGTTATTTTTATTTGCTATGATAAAACACCATCACTAAGGCAACTTATAGAAGAAAGCATTTATTTGGGGCTTATGGTTTCAGAGGCTTCGAGTTTATGACCATCATGGTGGGGAGCATGGCATCAGGCAAGCAGACATTGTTGATGGAGCAGCTGAAAGCTTCAATCTTGTTCCACAAGTGTGTGTGTGTGTGTGTGTGTGTGTGAGAGAGAGAGAGAGAGAGAGAGAGAGAGAGAGACAGACAGACAGACAGAGAGACAGAGACAGAGAGACAGAGACAGAGAGAGAGAGAAAACTAGAATGGCATGAGTTCCAATTAATTTGGCAAAATTACTAATCACATATAAAGAACTGAGTATTAATATATTTCTGATGCGAAGCCTTAGGAGCCATAATGATTAGTACAAAAACAAATCTAAAAACCCTATCTTATAAGCAACAGAAATATTATTCAAAAAATAAAAGGGAAGTATAAGGGAATAGCATATTGATAGAACAATATTTACTATTTCTGAAGATATACATTCCTCTACACTCAATGCAATAAAAAAGTTAGAAGAAGAGTAAAAGGGTGAGAAAAATATTATTAAATTTAAAACTTCATCATTGCCGTGCCTACTTAAAGAAAATCAATTCTTGGAATAGAAATGGAATAACAACTATAAGGAATCCAATGGAACTTATGAAAGGAAGCATGGGAGTCAGTAAAAGTGGAGGCAGATATAATCTCTAAAACAATGTATAAATATATTATAAATTATAAAAATTCAAATACCTCAGAATGAATTTCTATGAAACATTGAAGTAACCCAAAAGGGGGCATGAAAAGGGAAAGAAAGGAGAAATAAACAAAACATTTAACAGAACTCACACACTTCAGCCCCACCCATTTTAATTATTACTGCAAATATAGTCTAAATATAACATCTAAAAGACCAAGATTTAAATCAACCCCCAAAGAAACCTGTATGCATTACCAATCATTCCCTTGTTCAATCCTTACCAGATTGCCAGCTACTACTAATTGATTGTTTTATCCCTATAGGTTTGCCTACTTTAGGTATTTCACGAGAATTAAATTCTGTAATATATATCCCATCACAACTGATTTTTTTTCAATTTAGCATTATGTTCATAATGTTCACCCATGTGGCAAATCATGTGCTTTAAGAAAAACTTGTTTATCACTAAATTTTGGAGGTAAAGTAATTTTTTTTTTATTTTAGTTCAGGAAAATGAAACTCAGAAATATTCAGTAATTGTTGAACATATCACAACGAGTATATGACTGAGCCAAAAATGAAACCTCTGTCTGATTCCAAAGCTCATGTTCTTTCCACTATGCTTCATTTCAATTTATTGTTCAAAATAGAGTGGAATTACTCCAGAAGACAATTTGGAATATTCCCAATGACTAGTGATAATTATTTTTTGGCCAGAGCAGAAATATTTGAAGGTATTATTGGCTTTAACTTTAAGTTAGTTGCTTTGAGAACTGGAAGAATTGACTGCCTCAAACCATGAAAACTGGCCTCACAAAACTGTGCCTCTCTCTTATTTTTTAATTGTTGCCAAATCTGCTGTCTTTAAACAGATTTGGTCAACAGTTTTCTCCATATACAACAAAGGGAATAAGTGTCTATAAACTCTTCAGGTTTTAGTTGCAAGGAACATTATTATACTAAAGTTGGCAGTGACTTGTCGAGGTTTTCATGCTTGATCAACTCAAATGAAAGTCACCATTTGTTATAGTCAGCTATAATTATTTTCCGAGAGGAACTTGCGTATTTCCAGAGAAATGTGGTGTTTCATCCTGTAGATTCTAGAGTCTCCTTTTAAAAATCTATTTTTCTTTAGTGATGCAAAGAACATGTTAAAAATTTCTCTTCAGATACATGAGAACAGAAAATCTGTTGAACAAATAATATACATTTGCAAGAAGCAGTTTAGGAAGCCAGATTTTTTCAGTAGATAATTTGATATTCTTAGATTGTCAGATAGAGCAAGCCATTCAGGTAATTTACTGTTTTGAATGAAAACAAAACAGTTTCCCCTAGCCCCTACAAACTATTTTTCTTGTTTAAAATGTTGCCTAACAATAGCTTTCTCCCTTCAACTACCAAGTTTTGCACCATCTGTTGAGAGAGTGCCTATTTTGAATGCAGCGTCTCATGTACCCTAACATCCTTATAGCTCCTACAGGAGCCAAAGTATTTGGAAAATGGATTTTGACATTCGGAAAGGAGGAAAGATTGAATACAAGATTTTGTGTGTTTCTGTGAAGTTTTCTTCTGTAACAGCCTAACTGTCCCTTGATGGTCCATCCTTTCAGCTCTAGAACTGCCCTCTTAAGTCCTATGAGCATTCTTTCTAGACTGAGTTGCAGTTTGTGTTTAAGCCAGACTCCAATATTATCAAGTGGATAGTGAGAAAAAATAAAAGTAAAAGATTCAACACTTTTGGAAGAAGCCTAGCCAGTTAGGAATATATGTAAGTGAGTTAAGGAAAAGGTCTTACATTTTTACCACGTTATCACCAAATGATCCCATGATGGACACTTGGTAGAGAACATGGAAAGTACTGAGAGGTAGCACTTAATTTTGCTGATACCAATAAATAATGATTTAGAGGGACAGGAAGGGAGACCAATATATGAACAAGTAGGCAGATTATTGCTTGATCTGGACATTTATCTTTATCAATATTTAGTCACAAACTGTGAGTTTCTAAGTACCTGCTTTAGTTAATTTTAAATAAACCAGGGAGTACACTAGTGTAGTTAATCATTTGTGGTGTGTCTGTTCACTTCTGGATAAGATTAATGATGAATTGGAAGACCTGGTATAACACATGTAGATAGACCAAATCCCTGATGGAAATAGGTCTTGTGTAATATGTTTGACCTAACTGAATAAAAAGTTGAGTAAGAAAAACTGCTTTCTTAGTACTTGATTTTCTTTGGGATAGTATTCTATCTTTAGACTCATACTGAAGCTGTTATTTATACTATTGATTCTCCTTTTTCCTAGACCTTCAAATTTGAACTGAATCATATCATTAACTCTTTTCTGCCTGAGCATTTCTGCATCTAGAAGTACATGAGCCAAATACATAAACACATACACACACACAGACACAGACACACGTAGATACAGATACAAATACATATACATATTTTTTCTGTTTTTTAGCAATTACTATTAACAACAGAGTCATGATCATGTCTCAAGTCCCAGTCTTTCCTTTTCTTTCTTTTTACACTTACTTCAGTGGTCCAATATACAATATACAAAGATATTCTTTATCTTTGGTACAGACCTTGTTTATACTGTTTGTATTCTGCACAAGATAACACTGTATACAAGGTATTTGAAAGCTGGCTTACTAAAGAAATTTTTCATTTTTACAACCTTACAGAATTTAGAATGAATAAATTGGGTCTGGATTTAATCATTTATGACATCAGATTATTTGCACTGTCCTTCACTCTTACCTATTATAGTGTTTTTATAATTTAAGGTGGAGGATTAAAAGTAATACATTATTGACTTTCTCAATCAGTAGTCTTCTAATATTTTTACAAACACGGTGTCAAATTACATTTCAAAATTCCTAATGATGATAAACCAAGATGAATCTGAAGTAGTGTTTTCATTTTAAAGTACATATTCTTCTTTTATTATTTTTTATTTTATTTTTATTTTTTTAACGTTTTTTATTGAGAAAAGGAGAAAAAGAAAAAAAAACAAGTTTCCACCTCCTCCCAGCCTCCCATTTCCCTCCCCCTCCTCCCACCCTTCTACTCCTCCTCCCACCCTTCTCCCCCTCCCCCCACTCCTCTCCCCCTCCCCCCACTCCTCTCCCCCTCCCCCCCCACTCCTCTCCCCCTCCCTCTCCAGTCCAAAGAGCAGTCAGGGTTCCCTGCCCTGTGGTAAGTTCTAGGTCCTCCCCCCTCCGTCCATATCTAGGAAGGTGAACATCCAAACTGGCTAGGCTCCCACAAAGCCATCACATTACATAGGATCAAAACCCCGTGCCATTGTCCTTGGCTTCTCATCAACCCTCATTGTTCGCCATGTTCAGAGAGTCCAGTTTTATCCCATGCTTTTTCAGTCACAGTCCAGCTGGCCTTGGTGAGCTCCCAATAGATCAGCCCCCCTGTATCAGTGGGTGGGTGCACCCCTCGTGGTCCCGACTTCTTTGCTCATGTTCTCCCTCCTTCTGCTCCTCATTGGGACCTTGGGAGCTCAGTCCAGTGCTCCAGTGTGGGTCTCTGTCTCTATCTCCATCCATCACCAGATGAAGGTTCTATGATGATATGCAAGATATTCGTCAGTATTGCTAAAGGATAGGGTCATTTCAGGTTCCCTATCCTCAGCAGCCCAAGGAACTAACTGGGGACCTCGGCTTGGGCACCTGGGAGCCACTCTAGGTTCAAGTCTCTTGCCAACCCTAAGGTGGCTCCCTTAACTAAGAATTGTGCTTCCGTGCTCCCCTATCCAACCTTCCTTTATCCCAATCCTCCTTTTTCCCCAAGTTCCCCCCATCCTCTCCTTCTCCCTTTTCTCTCCCCATCTCCCCTTACCCCCATCCCACCCCACCCCCAAGATCCCAATTTTCTCCCCGGCAGTTTTGTCTACTTCCCATAGCCAAGAGGACAACTATATGTTTTTCCTTGGGTTCACCTTCTTACTTAGCTTCTTTGGGATCACCAATTGTAGACTCCGTGACCCTTATTTATGGCTAAAAACCAATTATGAGTGAGTACATCCCATATTCATATTTTTGGGTCTGGGTTTCCTCACTCAGGATAGTGTTTTCTATTTCCATCCATTTGCATGCAAAATTTGAGAAGACATTGTTTTTTACCGCAGCGTAGTACTCTAATGTGTAGATATTCCACACTTTCTTCATCCATTCTTCCATTGAAGGGCATCTAGGTTGTTTCCAGGTTCTGGCTATTACAAATAATACTGCTATGAACATAGTTGAACAAATGCTCTTGTCATATGATAGGGCATCTCTTGGGTATATTCCCAGGAGTGGTATTGCTGGGTCCAGGGCTAGGTTGATCCCAAATTTCCCTGAGAAACCCAAACACCGATTTCCAAAGTGGTTGCACAAGATTGCATTCCCACCAGCAATGGATGAGGGTTCCCCTTCCTCCACAGCCTCTCCAGCAAAGGCTATCATTGGAGTTTTTTATTTTAGCCATTCTGACAGGTGTAAGATGATATCTCAAAGTTGTTTTGATTTGCATTTCCCTGATCGCTAAGGATGTTGAGCATGACCTTAAGTGTCTTTTGACCATTTGAACTTCTTCTTTTGAGAATTCTCTGTTCAGTTCAGTGCTCCATTTTTTAATTGAGTTAATTAGCATTTTAAAGTCCAGTTTCTTGAGTTCTCTATATATTTTGGAGATCAGACTTTTGTCTGTTGCGGGGTTGGTGAAGATCTTCTCCCAGTCAGTAGGTTGCCTTTGTGTCTTAGTGACAATGTCCTTTGCTTTACAGAAGCTTCTCAGTTTTAGTAGGTCCCATTTATTCAATGTTGCCCTTAATGTCTGTGATGTTGGGGTTACACATAGAAGCGATCTCCTGTGCCCATCTGTTGTAGGGTACTTCCCACTTTCTCTTCTATCAGGTTCAATGTGTTCTGACTGATAGTGAGGTCTTTAATCCATTTGGACTTGAGTTTTGTGCACGGTGATAGATATGGGTCTGTTTTCATTCTTCTACAGGTTGACATCCAGTTATGCCGGCACCATTTGTTGAAGATGCTTTCTTTCTTCCATTGTGTACTTTTGGCTCCTTTTTTTAAAATGTATGGAAATTCCTGGTTATAGTTTTATCCAAAGGATTTTTAAAGATTTGAGCTTTTTTTCTTGTGTATGTGTGTATGCTTTAATGTGAATATGTGTGCAAGTACCCTTAGAGGCCAGAAACAGGCAGTGAACCCTGAGGAGTTGGGGTGATGGACAGTTGTGAGCCACCTGACATGGTTGCTAGGAATCAAACACTGGCCATCTGCCAAAGCAGCCATCACTCTTAACTACTGAGCCGTCTTTCCAATCCCTGTCCAAAGGACTTAGATGATAAAGTCATAAGCTTTCAAATAAAAACAAGGATTGAAGCTTATGAGCATGAGATACGACAATAAATGGAAAGCAGGTTTCAACTCCAGCGAAGCTGAAGAGAAAGGTCCATCTCTGATTCCTGTGCTTTCTGAACTCTAGGGGATAATTTTGGTGGAAACATCTTTAAATGAACAACTTCTGCCATCCTTGTTATCAAAAAATAACATAAGTTGAGAAAATGAAATTGAGCTAAATGAACCTATTTAAAGTAAATTTTGACTTGTGTTATTTTGCTCTGATGCAGATTATTAGGGTAATTCATGAAGTACTCTTAACCAATGAGTCATCACTTCAGTCAGATTTGTTCCTGATTTTTTTCCTTTGCTTTCTAATCACTCTTTCTTCAGTGGTCAGGATTATAATGATATCTTTATGAAATAAGAGAAAGCAATAAAAGCAACCTTTTGTGACTTGGTACATGGCTCAATCGGTAAAGTGCTTAATTTACAGGCACAAGGGTAAGCAAACGAACAATAAAAACTGGCCATGGTGGTGCTTACAACACCGGAGCTGAGTAGACAGAGACAAATAGATCCCCAAGGTTTCCTGGTCAGCCAGTCTAGCCTATTTGGTGAGCTCCAGGTCAGGGAGATATGTCTCAGATGAAAAAGTAGGTGGAACCTGAGGAATGACACCTGAACTTATTCTCTGGTTTCTACACACATGTCCATTCCTATGAATACATACATAAACAGGCATACACATGCATACATATAAGTCCTTTTTTTCTTAATCTGTGATCTTACTCTTTTCATAACACCTGCAGCTACTGTGGTAGATTGCTTGCCTGACAAATTCTAATGCCAGATTGATTACTGAAATAAAACTCACTGTCCCGTGCAGAATTGTGAAGTCCAGTTTCAACTGATATATCTGTAATACGACCCCTGAACCTAAAGCTAGGGGATCATTGTAGAAAAGAGATGGAAAGAGTAGAAGAGAGAGGAACAGGGAATTTGCTGTGAGGTTCTGTCTTCTAGGAATGTCAGAAGCTATACCTATAAAGTCTCACTCAAAATACTGCCAAAACATGAGATGGAAAAAGATAGTCCCATTATACATGCCAAAATCGACAAGGGAAAGTCTATAAGACTGCAACCCACAGACACCTAAGAAGATTTGAGTTTAGAAGAAATAGTCTTCCCCAAGGAAGAGCATACTGATTGGTCATCTAATATCAATCAGTCAGCCCTAAAAAGACATACATACACATACCATTATACAAACTGAGGTTATGTTTATTTATTTGGGAACAGACACACACACACACACACACACACACACACACACACACACACACGTTGCAACAATTTACAAAAGAGGCCATGAATTTGAAAGAGTGCAAGAAGGATTTTGTGGTAGGATTTTGAGGTAGAAAAAAGTAGAGGGAAATGATGTAATGATGTTATAATCTCAAAAATAAAAAGTAATCAAAAATATAGTTTAAATTTGAAAAATAGTTTATTATAAATAAGAGAGACATGTACATATGTAAGTGTAAATTTGGGAAATGTAGTTTTAATAGCTGCAAAATTATGAACTTAACAATGTCTGCCATTAAAATGAGATGAGTTCTGTAAACTGTGTATCCTCTAATTTTCCTGATACCGTAGTTTCACAAATATGATTTCAGAATCCCTGCCAGGCTGGAATCCATATTATGATAACTGGCCTAGTAATTTCCCTCTTCTTCTCATTGCAGTCTGCTATAGTTGGTTCTGAATTCTTTTGATTAAGTGGCTTTTAGTAATTGATAAAGATTTCTTTCCTGGTTGGAAAGGACAGATGTACAGAAAATTCAAGTTGGATGAGTTACTCAAAACCCCACGTTTTTATGGTTGTGTCAAAATTAGAAGTGAAAAACACATTGATAAAAAAACATATAGATTGTCTATGAAGGTGAGACAGTTACCACCTTCCATTTTCAATGCAATCTTCTTGCTTTAAGTTTCCAGCCTAGCTGAATGACTTTAATGTTCAGATTACTCCAGATGTGGAATGTAATAATAGGTATTAGAGATTTGAGCCATGTTTAGGGTTTTAACAAAAAGTCTGTCCCTCTTTTATGCCTCCTGGGGTGCAAATGAGAGAAAGAAGCATGAGACCCTATGATTAGTTTGTACCTGTCAAATGACTAGGTGGTTCAAGTTGTTTACCCCATGTGTTACCTCTGGCACTCTCAGATAGAAGTCAAAAAAAGTGCCTGTCAGGGAAGAGATGTGTATGTTGCAAGCTGTTTGCACCATTTCATTGAGCTCATTTCAATTCCCTCTTTAGCAAATCACTGGTGTGACTTTCCCACACAAATAGAAGCAGCTTCAATTAAAATTCTACAAGGACGTTCACTAAGAAATTCACAGTAGTCCATCCAGGAACACCCTTGAAATCGCATTCATCTTTATGCTTTGGTTCCTAGATTTTACTTGGAACTTAATATACCCAAACGAGAAAGGCCATTTCAGCTGCTATCACAAGCCTATGGAAGAGTCACAGAGATGAAGTCCATTTTATTTTGATCTCCCTTTCACTCAGTGCTCATAGAAATGTGACGCAGAGCTTGGCACCTGTATCACATTTCTATCACTTTAGAGTTGAGACTGACCCTACAGATCTCTAATTCCATCATTTCTCTTCATATTCCTCGACCAAAATTAAGTGGAAGTACTCTGAATTCCCCTTGGCTAAGTCTCTGTCCTGCAGTTGGACTTTGAAGCCAGGGATTAGTGACCCTACTATATTATCTCCCTACCTTTTCTATTTGATAAGTTTTCTTGACCTTTACTCTTGCTATCTAAATCCTTCACCTGCTTTTATCAAGGATCCTATTGGTTTAGTTTCCCTACCCTAGAGACTTCTCATAGAAAAATTTTCATCCACTGATCTCCACTTATGATGGAGGAGTAATGATGAGGTGGGTAGGCCTGTTTTTCGTCCTGTCCAGCTCCCGCATGGTTAGCTTTACCTGAAATAACAACACACAAACTGTATTCATTTAAACACTGCCTGGTCCAGTAGTTCCAGCCTCTTAATGGCTAATTCTCACATCTTTTGATTAACCCATTTTTAATAATCTGTGTAGCACCACGAAGTGGTGTCTTACCGGGAAAGATTCAGCATGTCTGACCTGGTGGCTGGCTCCATTGCATCTGACCCTGGAGAGGAGAGGTATGGTGTCTGCCTAACTTCCCTTCTTCCCAGCATTCTGTTCTATTTACTCCACCCACCTATGTTCTAACCTATCAGGCCAAGCAGTTTCTTTATTAATTAACCAATGAAAGCAACAGATAGACAAATGACCTTCCCACAGCTTTACACACTTCTGTTCTTTTCCTTGGTAAATTGCCATGTATGTTTGTATTATTCAGAGTTAAAAAAATCTGTCTCTCTCCCTTAATGCAATGCTTGGATGTTCTTTTTCATTTTTCTAGGTAGGGTCTCATGTAGTTGGGTTGCCTCAAACTCACAATTTAACAGGGAGTGACTTCAAACTATAGACCCCTTGCTTCTACCTGTACAGAACTGGGATTACAGGAGTGCACTACCATTCTCAGATTATATGGTGTTAGAGATTAAATTTAGGGCATTTTGTACACTGCACAAGCACTCTACCAACTAAGGTACAGCCCCAGCCCCTCTCAAGTGGTCTTCCCTTACCGTTTTAACAAGGATCAAAGCATTGTTAACTACACTTTACAAACAATTGCAAACCAAATAAAAGATAACATACAAGGCCAAATTATGGTAATGTAGGAAAATATGCTATATAGGATGCATATTTTCCCACTGAAACACCAACCCATTTCTGTATATATCTGGATAACAAACAAATAGCCTCTATGGCCACAAGCGATGAGTAGCAACAGAAACATAAACAAGGATCAGATCATAATGAATTTGGTATACTCAGTTAAGTCATTTATGCAGGAAAATAAGGAAAGGTTACCAGATTTATGCTTTATGAAGAACATTTTATCTGCATTATTATAGGGCAAACAAAGGAAAATGACTGAAAGACAATGTGGTAAAGAATATTTAACTCCATGCCCTAGCTAGTGTTGGAGTTCCATGGAAGAATGTGTGCTTAGTATACAAAGAACCCTAGATTTGTTGTTCAGAAAACAGAAGATGGAGGTGGAAGATGAGAAGAAGTGAGAGAAAAGGGGAGAGAAGGAAGAACAGAAGGAATGAAGAGAGGGAGTGATGGATATTGGGGGGAAGGAAGGAAGGAAGTTTGGGATTTAAGTAAAAATCATTATTGATCTTCCATTTTCTTCCATGGAAAACATATAATAACACTTTCCTTGCAGTATTGCTGTGGGGATTAGTATTATTGATGCAAGGAATGTGGCATGAACATAGAATAAATATTTTTCTCCCTTTTTGCTTCTACCTTACAACTAGATTGGTAGAACATTCTTATACTGATTAAGGTTTGCTACTACCTTCAACACCTGTGATCACAGAGCATTTAGCAATGCTATTTGGAAGAATGTCAAATGAGTTTAACCCCATAGTCTTCTCATATTTTAAGATAGTTTTTTAATTTTTTTTGCCTTTCATTTATAAATAAATCCTTGAAAGATAGAAAGAAAAGAACTATGCATGACACACAAGCCAGTAATCCCAGCACTCTGGGAGATAGAGCAGAAAAATCAGGAGGTGAAGGTCGTTGTTGGCTATATAATGTGCCTGGAAAGGATGAGAGATCATCTCATATGAAAGTCATATATGAAATTCTCAAAAATTAAAATTTTAACTTTATATTAATTATAAAAATAAACAGCACAGAGACTAAACATTCTCAGTTTTTTCTTCAGTTCTTCTTATTCTTGGATACTTTTCTTAGAATATCTTTCCTAATTTATGAAATTAACATAATACTTTAGGCATAGCTGAAAGAGTACACAGTAAGTTGGCGCAATAAATTCTCTTGATCTGCATAATACAGTTACTAAAATTGCTTTAGCCCTTTCATTAGTCATGTCGTTTAATTGGTGTAATTTTAGCTTGTAATTAACAACAACATGCAAATATTTTTTATATGGTCACATGTTTGAGTTCCCCATTATTCAGAACATGTATAGCAGCCAGGTGGTGGTGGCACATGCCTTTAATCCCAGAACTTGGAAGGCAGAGGCATGCAGATCTCTGTGAGTTCAAGGCCAGGCTGGTCTACAAGAGCTAGTTCCAGGACAGGCTCTAAAGTTACAAGAAACCCTGTCTCAAAGAGCCAAAACAAACAAACAAAAAACCCATGTATAACAGTATTTTCATTTTAAAATAGGATTTTTGTTTGACTCACTAAATTTTACTATAATTTTGGATAGTTTTCTGTCCTTACACATACAATATGTATATACTCATTTGAACATCACAAATTGGTATAGTAATGAAGAGTAATATTTTTAGTCCAATTTTCCTGAAAGAATCATTGTAATATTTTGTGTAAATACTTGCACACATATTCTACTTTGTATGCAATGTAATGCACTATAAAAATACAAATGATGTCATGTAATATATATTAGCCTACATTTTATTATATGTAATAGTTATAGTTATTTTTGAGATTATAATATAATTGTTTCTCCCCTTCTTTTCCTACCTTCAATATTCCTGTATATCCCTCCTTGCTCTCTTTCAAAATCATCGCTTCTTTTTTCATGAATTCTTATTTTATACATGCAGTATATGTATATATTTCTAAATATAACCTGTTCAGGCCATATATGTTAGTTGCATATATGTTTCCATGGCTGACCATTTGGTACTGAATAACCAGTTGGTGTGCTCTTTCCTGGGGAAGACCACTTTTCCCATTCCCAGCTCCCCTTAGTTACATATAGTTTGTGTGTGTGTGTGTGTGTGTGTGTGTGTGTGTGTGTGTATAGGATTGATGTCTTGTGGGCTTTTTCTCATCTACTTTCTCATGTCCATCAGTGCCTTCCTTGTTCAACTTACATTTGAGCAACTATACCCATAAATTCGCACCAACATGACTATGTACTCTATTACCCTAGTTTTGTCCCTACTAGTCGTCCTGCATTGTTGTAATTGCCATTGCTTTATGCTTTTCATTACTTTTCTGACTGTTGTATGCATGCTTCTGTTCTTGCTTGTTTAAATTAAAAAAGTTCTGCTGAAATAGCCATTTGGGTCACAATTAAATTAATACAATAAACTTCAGACTAACACATGAATCATTGTCTTATATTATTGAATTTGAATATTCAAAAATAGTACATCTTTGTATTTATGCAAGTGTTCCTTTATACTTTTTGATGATACTTTAAAGTTTAAAATGATCTTCGAATAAACCTCATACATTTTTATTTAGTACTGTTCTAAATGGAGTCTTTATCTCCATCAACACATTTTAGTACTGGGGATTTCACTCAGGACCTCACATATATTTGGCAAACATTCCTTCTTCCACTGAGTTACATCCCAGCAATCTATCAGCATTTGTCATTATGGGAAAGATGATACTTCTGGCTTTTGTAAATTGGGGTGTAATTCAGAGGTAGAATCCTTGTGTGAGATTCCAGGTCAGTTCCATGCACAGAATAAATGAATGTGTGTGTGTGTGTGTGTGTGTGTGTGTGTGTGTGTGTGTGTGTGTGAGATCTGGGTGCAATAGCCCATATGTGTAGTGCAAATACTTCAAAGACTAAGATAAGAGAAATACTTGAGTCCAGGACTTCAAGATCAGCCTGAGCAACTGAGTAAGATCTTTCCTCGGCAAAAAGAAAGCAAAAATATTGATGTCTATTAGTAAACTGGTGATATCAATAATTATTAGCTTTTGGAAATATAAATAACACTTGACATAGTGCTGACATATAATAAGCACTCAACATTTGTTTGAGAATTTAGTCTTTTTCTTGTATAATAACCTCCCATAGGTCTATAATCAAGTGCTGTCTAGATGTCTGTTTCATTGTCATAGCTGCTACATTATTATTTTTTTTAGTATTCTTTTTGGTATCTGTAACATGCAATTCTAGTCATTATTGTAAGAAAAAGTGGTAGTTAGTAATGTGAGCAGCTGCTTGTCAAACCATTAGCAATCAAAGCAATTTTCAGAAACCTTCTTTGTTTCCATTCTTCTTCACAGGTTGCCTTAAACATAGCTAGGTAATAGTATATTTTCCCATAACTCCCCAGTACTTTAATATTTATTTGCAAGACATAAAGAAACAAAATCTCTAGCAATGGTTTGGAATTGTTTTCCAAGGGAAAACATTATTAATAGGATGGATTTTAGGGAGCAGGGAAGAATCTAAGCTTACTGCTTCAGAAACTCGTATCAGTCATTCCTAGTGAACTCCACTTTTGGATCAGAACAAAGCCCAATTTTTGAATCTCAAAATAGTGGAAGTTTCATTTTTTGATCTCCTTTGGAGTTATTGATGTGGTATGCTGTTTTTTGTTTTGTTTTGTTTTGATTTGAAAGTAGGCTACACAACCATGGTTGACTGAAAAGCATTGCCATTTACAAAAGGCTAAGGCTGGCTGCTACCTCATTTCTGCATATCAGCTATAGCTCATAGAAATCTCTATTGACAATGGGACTCTATCTTGGAAGCAAGTACAGTGTATAAGATTTCCTCAAAGTCAGTGGCATTTTTAGTCTTTTAGAAGGCTGCCCCTTACTCCTGCAGTTCTTCTGGCAGCTGACAAGAGTCTTTCACTCTGCAAAAGAGAACTCATTTCACAGGAAAAGGACTGTAGTAAGTGAGATTAATTTAGAATAAATCAAAAGGAGTAGACAGCAAGAAATAACCAAACTCAGAACTGAAATAAATAAAATAGAAACAAACAAAAATACAAAGAATCAAGAAACAAAGGGTTGGTTCTTTAAGAAAATCAGTAGGATTGGCAAACCCTTATCAAAACTAACTAAATGGCAAAGAGAGAGAAGATCAAAATTAACAAAATTAGAGATGAACAAGGGGATATAAAAACAGACACTGAAGAAAACCACAGACTCATCAGGACATGCTTTAAAAATCTACACTCACTCAGGCAGTGGTGGCGCACATCTTTAGTCTCTGCACTCAGGAGGCAGAGGAAGGTGGAGGTTTGTGAGTTCCAGTCCAGACTGGTCTACAAGAGCTAGTTCCAGGACAAAATCCAAAGCTACAGAGAAACCCTGTCTCTAAGCCCCTCCTCAAAAAAATTCTACCAAATTGGTAAATCTAAAGGAAATTGATAATTTTTTCTATACATACCACTTAACAAAGTTAAATGAAGATCAGATAAGCAATTTAAACAGATATAACACCCAGTGAAATAGAAGCAAAACATATACAGATATAAAGGAAATCTGAACTAAATTGCTTAATAATGGGGAGACAAAGCCCAATCTGGACACCCCTTGTCACCAAATGAAACTTCTAGTACAACAAATAGGTTATATCTAATTGAGTTGTTGGCCAAAGGGGTCTCGTGATAATCCACAAACATCCCAGGCTGTTTCTAAGACTATAGGTTGCTCTCTACAAACTAAAAGCATGACCTCATTATTGAAGACAATAGCAACACAGGTCATTGAATGTGGAGAATCTGAGATGTCCATATATAGAGCCTTCACACCTTTTAGTGTCTTTGGCAAGGGAAGGTACTCTGCATACCACCAAAGGAGAAACATAAACAGTAACACAGCCACAAACCTGTTGAACTATGATGGTGTCCTGCATCACAAATATCCTAGGGAAATGGTGTTACAAGTTTGTTGGAGTAACCAACCATATCTTAATTTGACTAAATGCTCCACAAGACAGAATCCATATTGACCAAGAACCTAAAAATTAATAGCTCAGAGACCTAGGGTAAACCCCCAAACTATTGTTCTTAAAATACAAAACAAAATAAAAACATAGCAATAGAATTACCTCTTATGACATTCTGCTATACTCATATCTAAATGCCTTGCTCAACCATCATCTGAGAAACTTCTTCCTGCAGCAGATAGGAATAAATACCTAGACCCACCAGAGACAAGCATTGTTATTTTTATGTGTCTGGGTGTTTTTCCTGCACTTGCAAGTCTTGTACCCCTAGAAGTCAAAAGAGGGTTTTAGACCTGCTGGAACTGGTGTCACAGAAGTTTAGGAGTTACAATGTGGGTCCTTTGAAAGAGCAGCCAGTGCTCTTAAACATTAAACCATCTGTCCAACCCCTGAAAACTCAATTTAACAATTAAAATATTTTGAGATTTTTATGCTAGTATGTAGAAAGGTATGATACCAGTCTCTTAATTAGGGTTTCTATTGTTTTGAAAAAAATATCCTGGGGAAAAGCAACTGGGAGATGGAAGGGTATAGTTCAGTTTATTTTTCCACATAATAATCTACCACTGAAGGAACTCAGGGAAGGAACTAAAGTACAACAGGAACCTGGAGACAGGAGTTGAAACAGAAGCCATGGAGGAAAGCTGCTTACTGGCTTCCATTTTATGGCTTCTTTAACCTACTTTGTTAAAACACCCAGTACCACTAGGCCAGGATTGGGCCCACCCACAATGGGCTGTGTCCTCCCGCATCAATCACTAATTTTGAAAACGCCTTACAAGATTGCCTACAGCCTCATCTTATGGAGGCATTGTCTCCCTTTTGCTTTCCTTTTCTTAGATGATTCTAGCTTGTGTAAGGTTGACATAAGAACTAGCCAGGATAATCCAAACCCTCAACTTGTTCTTTAGAATCAAGGTCTTGCTGTGTTATTAAGGTGGATAATTTTCACATTTAGAATTTTCTTACCTTTCTTTCACATATTTCCCCACACATTGTGTGTGCCCAAACTTTAAAATATTTCCAGTGACAATTATGTGGATGATGATGACAATGTCAGTGGTGAGAATAAGAAAGAATAATTAAAATTTACTGAATGCTTTCTAAGTATTGGGCAATTTTTAAGCCCTCACATAACAAAACTCAGCTGACTGAATGAATCAGTGGAAAATAGCTGAGTATGTGTGTATGAAAAGTAAACAGAACATAGTTGCCATCTATCCCATATACACATCACACAGTGTCTGATGCTTATCTTAAACTCTAACAGTCTTACTTTGTTTCATCAGTGTTTTCATCTTTTATCATTGTCTCTGCTTAGCCATCCTCTCCCATTTGTTTCCCTCATCCAGGGCTAGATAGATGATTTCACAAGGAATCTTCATGGTATTGTCACTAATACTGACACAAAATCCACAACTCTCTTCTTAAGATAAATAAGATACAGAGACAATTTATCTGAAGCCATTTTGAGTGACCATGGACTAGGAACACAGATTTAGGCTACCTCAAATTCTATGTTCCAAACTGGGAGCAATTTCATGAAGTTTTGATAGTTTTACAGAACAACAAAAGCCATAAAGCAAGGTGAGTATAAAATTTATTGGAGGGTACATCAGAGAGAAAAGTACAGAGAGATGGGGGAAGTTTTCTACAGACTCAAGATGCTATTTGATGACATTCTTAGCTTTTGAATTGGCGGGAGCTAGTTGCCTGCTAAGTTTATGGATTTCAAAGGGTTTTTAGCTATTAACTGTAAGATATTAGTTCTGACACAGAGGTGAGCATGGAATGACTATTCTGGAAGGCTATACCTGTTCCAAGGTAAGGTAACATTAGCCTCTGTATTTGCAACATTCCAAACGTCTCACAGTACTGCAATTCTAACCAGTCAATACATCTCTGTAGACACAGATTCTTTTTGGGAGTTTTGTCTTCAGACTACTTACAAAGTGGTTAGTGTAAGAAAGTAAAACTCTGTTGAAATACCCGTTGGACTTTATGTACTATTCAGAAATCTTATTTAAGGGCAGGGGTGTCTCTATTGTGTTCTGTATGAGCATTATCACCATGGTGAGCACATGAAATTGACTTTGGGGTCTTGACCATGAGCATCATCATCATTTTCAGCAATTACTGAAGCAGATTTTGGAGCCACAAATAACAGGTTCTTCTGAACACATATAAAGCTACTACGTAATAATCCTTTTTTGCAACATATTATTGGGATGCAGGGTTCACAACAGAGCTCTAGTTACAGCTAAATAATTGGAACATATTTACATAAGAATCAGGGAACAGGTGAAGCTAGGGAGGAAGACAAAGAAGATGAACGACTGCATCCCACAGACAGCCCTGCCACTGGGTCAGATCACTCTGTATAAATCTGTTCATTTCCCTGAGCGTCAGGGAACTCACCTGTAAAACAAAGGTTGTGTTCCTCACTCTGCCTGCTTCACAAAGGCTCTTTTAAGAATTCAGCTTGGATAAGAGTCATTAAAACTCCTTGTAAAGTTAAATACATGTCGTTGTCGAGTCACTATAACCCAGGGCAAGGGCTTGATTCAGAAGTCAGGAAGTGAGTCCTTGTTTAACTTTGGGCATAAGGGGCTTTTAATTTGGTTTCCTCATTTTTAACTAAGATCCGTGATTCAAGGTGGTAGCACATGTGGAACACTCTGTCCTTTGATATCCTCAGGGACAGGAGAATTTGAAATGCAGTGAGAATGCAGGCGGCTCATGAAATAGTAAAAATGGATAAAATAAGGAGAGGTTTATACTTATGCTTCTTCAAACACAGCCTGAGTAACACTAGGTAGATAAAACTAGCACTTTTTATGCCGAATTAATCCTTTTTTTCCTCTGCTTTAATAATGTAGTTAGGCTGTGGAGTTCTGCTCCACTCTTCCATTCCTGTCATTCATTTACTTTACCTTTATTCTTCTCTTCCTCCCTAGCTTCACCTGTTCCCTGATTCTTATGTAAATATGTTCCAATTATTTAGCTGTAACTAGAGCTCTGTTGTGAACCCTGCATCTCAAACTGCATTCAGATGCTCCAAGGGTACCTCAATCTTACACTGAAACCTGAATTCATCCTCATTTCCAGAAGGCTGGCTTCCTGCTGGCTATCACTACCTGAGAGCTGTGCTTTGCTGCTGCCGTCAACATAACACACGGAAACCGAACTCATTGTCTTTTCTGAGGCCACTATCAGTCCATTCCTATTTGAAAAGTCTAAATATCTGTTAATATCTGGAAATGTCCCTCAGTTGTGCAGTTTGTGACTAGTGTGCTTAAGACCATAGGGTTAATCTCCAATCTCTCTCTCTCTCTCTCTCTCTCTCTCTCTCTCTCTCTCTCTCTCTCTCACACACACACACACACACACACACATAAACACACACGCAGGCATGCGCACACATGCATGCACACACAATTTTATCTATAGTCCAATGATGTTTCCGGTTGTTCAAACTTACATCTGAGGTGTCCCCTCCCATTCCTTCTTGTCACTTAAAAGCAGGCTTTCAGATTTTGTCAGTTTCCTCTCCATAGCATTTCTTTTCTTTGGCCCCTTGATTCTTTTGTCTGCTTTGATTATAGCCACATCCCAAGTAATTCTCAGAGCTACTTAGCACATAGCTACAAAAATTGTGGGCTATAGATCGATGTTGTCCATTTAAAATGTCAAGCTGACTTAAATGTAAGCCCTAAAAAAAAAAAAATAAAACAGATTAAGAGTTCTTCCTGTCCATGGTCCTTATGTGGAAAGGAACAGCAAGTATAGAAAATTACAGACATCCTCAGAGCGCTGGAGAGGGAACTCAGAGCCTGGTTAGATACATTTAACTTTGCTGGATTCTAGTGTCATCTGTAAAAGTGAGGCCACTGAACTCAATAGATAAGTCTGTTTCTTCTTGTTAGGATAGTCCATGATTTGTCCAAAATCCCAGCCAAAATTCAAGGAAAAGAATAGAAGAAATCAATGCTTCTTAAAGACCTTGTGTATATCAGACTCTGCATCTCTTGTGTAAGTTATTACTCCTAAAAATTCAGCAAGATAAATGTTTTTGTGGCTGTTTTTTGTTGGTAAATTGATGTGTAAGTGAGTTGAATGAATAGTTCTAGGGTAATATGCTTGATAAGCTTATTAGGCTTATCCCTACAATTCTCTCTGCCTTGAAAGCCTGTATCCCAGACTAGACATAGAACTTGTTCTTTATTATTTCCATCCCCACTTAGTTGTTCTTTCTTTTTCAATACATAGCCAAAGATAATTTCAAATAACATATGCAGAAGCAACATTTTTAAGCATTGCTTATAATCATTTGATCCTTGGAGCTCACTTTCTCCTCTTGCTGTCCAATTTATTCCTAGACACATGTCACAGTAGCCTTGAGGGGTAGTGTTCACTCTAGGGAAAGACCTAATTGATCATTGCTTTGCGGCATCAAAATTAATTATGGAAAAAGTTAATTAAATTCCAGGTAATATTTATATCATTCAATTGAAATCGTTGGCAGCATCTTAAGAGAGTACCACTTCTCTTTTCTGTTGTAATAAAGGCAACCTCCATTCTCTGAACCTTGGATAAACCAATGGCAATGGTCATAAAGCTTAATTCTGCACAAACAAGTCACAACTACTAGTTAGGTCAGGAACTATTTAACCTGTTTTCCAGTCAGCTTGAAATCTTTTTATATTCCATAATTAGTATGAAAAATTGTTTCAACTGCTAGTGGTTTGATTAAAGATGTTCTACCATATGGAAAACCTAGAAATTATCAATACATTTAAAACAGTCAGATACCTAGATCTCCAGTTTGTAATTCCATGTCAACAAATGACCGTATAGGGTACCATAATGAGAAATGAGGCATTCTGAAGCAGCACTAATCATATTTATGCCTTTCTTCAGATTCACTTTTAAGACAGTAACATTATTGAGCAAGATCCTTAAGAAGAAGATATAAGGTAGATAAATTTTAATGAGAAAAAGAGATGTTATAGAGCTGATAACAGTTGCTTTGTGGCACTAAGTTTATATTCAAATTAGTTTATTATTTCATCCTGTTCTCTGTCTTTCTCAGGTCATGTCTTCACGTTGAGAGATTGCAGGAAGACTTGTGCCAATCACTGAGAGAAAAATGGGTTAGCCATTAGGCCTTGGCATGATGATGCCTATTACCTGGCAATGATAAAGTATTTTTGGTGAAAGGGAGTATACTCAAAAGGAATGGGGTATTCTTGAACTTGAATCTGCAAAAGTGAATAATCTCATATGCTTCTTTTTAACTGCATCCCAAGTATAGGGAAGGGGCATTTGAAGGATGGTGAGCTTTTTATTTCATGGAATTTAGTAATACAGAGATAGCTGAGTCTGTAGTGATTATAACTTTTGTAGGGTAAAGAAACAGAGCCAAGATTCAATGATAGAGTCACCTATCATGAGGGAATACTGTGAAATTTTTGGTTCTGGAGAGAATAGAAACCACAATAGAACAACAGTTGGTCCATCTCAGTTAAAGATTGTAAGAAAGAGATAAGACAGCACAATGGGAACTAAGTTGATACGTTGATACTCTCTGAGGATTTAAGGAGAACAAGAAGGTCTTTCAGAGACAAAAGGGTAAAATGGGGAATTGAACATTTCATATATATGACAAGACGTAAGATTAATAGTTACTAAAAAGTGAATGAAAACTTGACCTCAATTCTGATATCAGACTTCTGAAAGAAACAAAAAAAAAACATAAATTGCTGACAATGTGAAAATATTATGACTTATTCATGCAATGAGTTACTTACTGTTATTTTACATGGGACCAGTTTATATCACACATTTATTCATTAACCTCTTGATAAAAATATCATGTACCTAAGACTGAAGATGAAACTATAACAACACCAAAACTTGAAGTTTATAATATTGCCTTAAGCTCAAGAAATTTGTTATTTTAAAATGCTTTTTATACTATAAATTGACAAATTTGTGTATAATTAAATTGTACACTATGATATTTTAATATCTATTATTGTGAAATAATTGCCACAATCAAGCTTATTACTAAATTAATCACTTCATATATTTGATAGTTTTTAGCTTGTGTAAGAACATTTAACACTGCATTAGTAAATTTAAAATATACGTTAAAATGTGATTTACCGTAGTCCCTATGTTGTTTGTCAGATATCTAGAAATTATTTCCTCTATAAAACTAAAAATTGCTACCCTTTAACCAAAATCCTCTCTAGAATGTTTTTCATTAAACAGTTTAAGAATCACGATGTACAGCTTCTTCCTACCTTTCTTCTTTCATTCTTTCATCCTATCTCTGACTTTTGAAGTAGAGTCTCAGGGTATATTTCAGTCTAACTATAGACTTTAAGCAATCCCTCATCCCACATTCCTTCAAATGTTTGGGTTGTGAGCATGATCTACCATGTCAGGCATGAGAAATATTCTTTTTGTTTTAACATTTATTTTCTTAAGTAGAAGAATGTCAGGGTCAATTTCATATTCTCTTTGGTCATTTTAGAGTATAGCATTCCATTTTACCCACAATGTAAGTTATGAAAAGAATGGTTATTAAGTTGGAATGAATAAGTACACTGGCTAGTTTTATGTCAAGTTGACATAAATTAGAGAGACTCAGTTGAGAAAATGCCTCCTTAAGATCTGGCTGCAGGGCATTTACTTAATCAGAAATTCATGGGGCGTCATAACTAAGCTAATAGAAGTACAAAAAGAGGTATATTTTCAAGAATATTTGTTTTTCAGTGTTTTGTGGTCAGATAGATTTACTTTTACTTAACTTACTTTTTTCAATTGAAGGCATTAGAATGACTCTTGTTTACCTAAGGGTGCTATCCTGGCATCTCTACATCTAGATGGAATCTTATAACAAAAGCTTTCTGTTTAACATAGCAGTTTTTACCTCTTTTAGACAGTCACCACCTGGTTTGTAATGAACTAAATGATAACCTTAAAATGGTAATATTATTTTCTTCTATTTTATGAGGAAAGAATATTCAGGATGATGAATAGGATTCTCAGTAGCATCACACAGATGTGTGGTTAGAATTCTGCTTTTTCATTTACTTGCTTGCTCACTTTCAACAAATTGTGTTAAATATTTGGATCTTAATTTCTTTACCTATGGATTGGGGAGCTACAATCCTTACCTCCTATAATTTAGGATTGATGAACTTCATACATGGAAAACTTGCAGCAGAGTCTGGTATGATCTAATTGCCAAAAAAGTTCTCATCCTTTGTTGAAAGTATGTTGACAGTTTGAGTACATAGTGCATGGGAGATGCCAAAGCAAGGCGATGCAGAGCATGATTTCCAGAGCTTAGATACCAACTGTGCTTTGTGACCGATAACAAGTAGAATAACCTTTCAGTGCAGAACACTGTTCTTTCACAAACTGCAGATACTAATGGCACTTATGTGGTTCAAAGCAAGTAAATAAATACATATAAAGCATTCTAAAACACTGCTTGCCTTATAGTAAGCCCCAGTGTTAACTATTGTTATGTTCTAGGAACCGTACTGACAGATTTATATGTTGCCTCTCATTTGATACTCAAAAACCCAATAAAGTGGGTTTTAGCATTGTTCACATTTCATACAGAAGAAAATTGATTCTCAGATAAACTGAACAGCAATTAATAACATGTCTAAGGTCACTAGCAAACAGCTCCAATCCAGATCTATGCTACTCTAAAGACCTCAAGGCTCTTAGCCACCAGTTGAGTAAAATCTGTTTGCTACAGAAGAGTAGTTCTGGGTGAAACATCATGGGTCTGGAGGAAAAGGAAAATTTGATACATTCAGTTTGAAAGCCTAGAGGAAAATTTCAAGGCCAGCGGCTACCTGGCTATTTTTTAGAGAAAGTTGTGTTTTCTTTATAGATAAATCTGTTGCAAACCCATTCTGTAAACACTTCAGGGGATTTTCAATGCTTAATTAGAAATCTTGGATAGTTTTTAAAAATAGCAATGACACACAGTTAGATATAAAAAAAGGGAAAAAACATTAATGAAGAGAAGTGGTAGAAAGAAGAGCCTCCTGACAGAGAAAGGTCGGCAGTTTGGACAAAAAACAAAACGAAACCAAAAGCAATAATTAAGAAGCAGGCATGCATTCAGATTAGAAATACAAAAGGGTTTTCTATTTCCATCCATTTGTATGCAAAATTCAAGAAGTCCTTGTTTTTTACTGCTGAGTAATACTCTAATATGTATATATTCCATACTTTCTTCATCCATTCTTCCGTTGAAGGGCATCTAGGTTGTTTCCAGGTTCTGGCTATTACAAACAATGCTGCCATGAAAATAGTTGAGCATATACTTTTGTTGTATGATAGGGCCTCTCTTGGGTATATTCCCAAGAGTGGTATTGCTGGATCCAGGGGTAGGTTGATCCCGAATTTCCTGAGAAACCGAAACACTGCTTTCCAGAGTGGTTGCACAAGTTTGCATTCCCACCAGCAATGGGTGAGTGTACCCCTTTCTCCACAACCTCTCCAGCAAAGGCTATCATTGGTGTTTTTTATTTTAGCCATTCTGACAGGTGTAAGGTGGTATCTTAAAGTTGTCTTGATTTGCATTTCCCTGATCGCTAAGGAAGTTGAGCATGACCTTAAGTGTCTTTTGGCCATTTGAAGTTCTTCTGTTGAGAATTCTCTGTTCAGATCAGTGCCCCATTTTATAATTGGGTTGATTAGCCTTTTATGGTCTAGTTTCTTGAGTTCTTTATATATTTTGGAGATCAAACCTTTGTCAGTTGCAGGGTTGGTGATGATCTTCTCCCAGTCAGTGGGTTGTCTTTTTGTCTTAGTGACAGTGTCCTTTGCTTTACAGAAGCTTCTCAGCCTCAGGAAGTCCCATTTATTCAATGATGCCCTTAGTGTCTGTGCTGCTGGGGTTATACATAGGAAGTGGTCTCCTGTGCCCATGTACTCACTCATATTTGGTTTCTAGCCATAAATAAAGGACATTGAGCCTATAATTCATGTTCCTAGAGAAGCTAAATAAGGTGAATCCAAAGACAAACACATAGGCATCCTCAGGAATATTAACCTTCATCAGGCGATGAAAGGAGAAAGAGACAGAGACCCACACGGGAGCACCGGACAGAAATCTCAAGGTCCAAATCAGGAGCAGAAGGAGACGGAGCACGAGCTAGGAACTCAGGACCACGAGGGGTGCACCCACACACTAAGACAATGGGGATGTTCTATTGGGATCTCACCAAGGCCAGCTGGCCTAGGTCTGAAAAAGCATGGGATAAATCCGGACTAGCTGAACATAGCGGACAATGAGGAATACCGAGAATTCAAGAACAATTGCAGTGGGTTTTTGATCCTACTGCACGTACTGGCTTTGTGGGAGCCTAGGCAGTTTGAATGCTCACCTTACGAGACCTGGATAGAGGTGGGCAGTCCTTGGGCTTCCCACAGGTCAGGGAACCCTGATTGCTCTTCGAGCAGATGAGGGGGGGGAACTTGATCGGGGGAGGGGGAGGGAAATGGGAAGCGGTTGTGGGGACGAGGCAGAAATCCTTAATAAATAAATAAATTAAAAAAAAAAGAAATACAAAAGGGTGGGAACAGGTAGCACTAGAAAACTCTCCAAGGTCTTAAAGACAAATACAGAGTAGATTCCAAAAGATGGCACTGGCAAGAAAGGAAGATTTCAAGTACTTGGCATTACTTGACTAGTGTCTTTGTTTCCACAGACTCTCGGCTCAGGTTATTGTTAGCTTTCTGATTTCTTTCAGTGCTCACACTATAAAGTCTCGAATGTAACCATTACCAAATTAGAATAGGCCTCATATGGGGGCAATAATTATAACTCAAACTAATCAACTATATATCGTGAACTAGACATATCCTAAGGCTTTTGATATAGTCACTAATTAAGTCTTAATGTCTACTTATAAGCACATAAACTGAGGTACTGAAACTAAAGAATTTTCCAGAGTCAGGCTTACCTGTTTCAATAATGAATTGTGTTATACTGCCTTATTGGGCCACTGTCTCCCAGTGGCATTTTAGCCCTATTTCTTTGTCTAGGGTGATAGGTAGTTCAGAGTTCAGCTTTCAGTAGACAAAATTTTGTCCTCACCAAAGTCATTTAGGAAACAGCCATCAAACTGAGTAAACTTCTGGGCTTCCATCCAAAGGAGGAAGTCTTGTGGCTAAAGGCAAGAGCATGGCCTGGCGGTGGTGGCGCACGCCTTTAATCCCGGCATTCAGGAGGCAGAGGCAGGTGGATCTTTGTGAGTTTGAAAGCAGCCTGGTCTACAGAGGGAGTTCCAGGACAGGCTTCAAAGCTACAGAGAAACCCTGTCTCAAGAAAAAGAAAAAAGGCGATAGCATGTCATTTAGATCAGCTTTACACTAGCATTCAGCTAACTCTGGTCTTTTCCCAGGAACTGTGATATAGATTCCCTGAACAACTTTTTCTCTGAAAGGTAGTTCTGCACAGCATTTAAGAACATCAGCTGCAGAGACAAACAAAGCAAGAGTTCAAAGGCAACTCTGAAGCTTGCTAATTGGCCTTGTGTGAGATGTGCAGACTCAGTATCATTAACACTAAACAAAATGAAGAGAAACTCACACCAATCTCACAGCATTGTTGAAGAGAAAAGTTAAACACAACAGTGTTTGAAAGAAAGACCACATATTGAGTAAGCATGGTTCACTTTGGTGTTATTTCTTCTGTGGGAGACTTAGGGAGGGCGGTTAGTTCATTTCTGAGTCTGCTGCATCAGCCATTCTTGGCTCTCCCTGCCATCTTTTTGGAGATCTCCATTCCTTTGTCGTCACAGGTGGTTTTTTCCCTTTCTATGCATTTGGCTTTCAGTTTAAAGAATGCAGTATTCGGACCAGTCAACCTTTGACAGCCTGTGCCATATCCTTTTCTAAAATGGGTCAGTAAATCCATTCATGTTGCTCAAGGTCATACGTGCAAGGAAACACAAGCTATTGATTTTGAAAGGATTCCAAGATGGTGGTACCTATTTTCTTTTTTAAATGAAGCTAAATATTTTTTTTTAAAAAACCTTTTGAGTCTATGATATAATTCAACATTTCTCCCTTCCCTCTCCTTCCTCTAAATCATCCCTTTTATTCCTCCTCGATCTCTTTCAAATTTGTGGTCTCTTTTTCATCAGTTTTTATTAAATGCATATATATTATTCCTAAATGTAACCTGTGAAGTTCATATAATGTTACTTCCCTGGAGAGGATCACCTCTCTCCCACTGCCAGCTTTTCCTCAGTTGCCTGTTGTTGCGTGAATTTTAATTGGTCTTAATAATAAAAACCCAGAGTCTGATGTAGGGGTTAGTGCTGAAAGATCAGAGAAGCAGAGAAGTCAACCACTAGAGTTCTTACCTCTACCAATGCTCAGACCTAAAGGGTGATCCTGTCTCTACAAATTCTCAGATTGAACGCTGTCTCTCTGAAAATTCAGACTGCACTGCTCAGACTAAATTCTCAGACTGCATCTATTTCTGTCTCTTCCTGCCTTATATTCCTCTTTGCCCAGGCATATCACTCCTGTCTCCACCTCCCTAGTGCTGGGATTAAAGGTCTGTGATCCCAAGTGCTGGCATCACCTTTGTGTGAGCTCTATTTCTATTTCAGACATTTTCAATCTTGTGTAGCCCAGGGTGTCCTTGAACTCACAGAGATCCATCTGCCTCTATCTCCTGAGTGCAGGATTTAAAGTGTGTGCCTTCACTGGCTGACCTCTATGACTTACTAGTGGCTTAACTCTGCACTCTAATCTTCAGGCAAGCTTTATTTGTTAGATTATAAACAAAATATCACTACAGCCTATATTACCATGTATAGGATTGAGGTCTTGGGGGGATCTTACCTCTTTCACTTTGTCACGTCTATTGCTGTCCTTGTTCAACTTATCTTTAGTCAGCCACGTTGGTGAGACTTTATGGGTCTTTCCCAAGGTGTCTTTTGTAAGATGTTAGTGTGGTAAGATACTCTGGAATTACAGCAGTAGGTTTACATCATCCCAAAGGTTGGGAAATAGAGCACACTCTCTATTGTTCTTGGAGAGCTAGTTTGTTTAAAGTGTTAAATAGTTTTGCAGCTCCCAACCTGTTTAAAAATGATAGAAATGGCAAGGGTGGGTGACTATGCTATGGTCTCAGATAGAAGTTCAAAGGGACACTGAAATAAATTATTGGGATTAAAGTGTTTATTGGAAGAATTTTTAATGCTATGGATAGAGAGACCTATCTAAAACAGTGTGGAAGGGACTAAATCTGTTCTTATACTTTCTTGATGACAGAAGATTTAGCATAAACTTGCTTCCACCAGGGTGGCTAGCAGGACTCTGGCCATAATCCTGTTTTTGTATAAGCCTGCTCCCCCCAGGTGAGCGAGTCTGACACCTGCTAGGGACTCAAGGACAATGTCTCAGGAAGGTGCCTGTCTGTTTGTGTGAAAGGATTACAGGCTGCTTCAAGAAGTTAGGCCAGAGCTGTGGCTGGATTCTAATATTGCAGTCTTACAGAAAGCATATAGACCAAGGTTGATTGTTCTAACAAAATTGAGAAAGATTAATTCTAGATTGTTAGTGGGGAACTGTGAGCGTGAATGTGTTTTACCCCATAGTATTGTTAAAAGACCACACTAGAGAGACCATGTACTTCTGGAAAGAAGGGTAAAATAGAAGAACTCTCTTACTTAATACTTAATATGTGGCAGATTCTCCTTACCTCAATAAAACAACTACACATTTGTCTGAGATGTAACTGACAAGCATGCCCAAGACTCCGGATTCCATCCCCCAGCACCACAATCAGACAAAACAAACAAACAAATGAGTTAATCCTAACTCATTCTCTGTCATGGGGAACAACAAGAACACTACAGTTGAGAAATGATCCAATGAGGAATCTTTGAATTATGAGAACATGAATAGCAGACATCCTGAGTATTGTAAGAAACTTATGATCAAGAGAAATTGGATTCTGGTTGCTAAAGTCCCAATGCTTTCTTTCTCTAGGTTATGTTTGGAAAATTATCCAGACGCTGGAAATAAGACTAAAAGGGTGCCCCATGTCCTTTTTACATGGGAAAGTGATTTAATTATCTAAGGAAATACACCTTTATTTTTATTTATATTTTATTTCACATATTTTATGTTATTTATATTATAATTTTTATTTATACATTTATATTAACGGCTCAGACTTAGGGAAGCTTTATTTTAACTTGGACATTCCCCACCTTGACTGATGCAAAAAATCTTGTCCAGTTAAAAAAAAAGTACAGTTCCCAAATTAGTGTTTCTTGTTGTCATTCTGAACATAACTTCGCAGTGTTTCTAACCGGAATTTTTTTCTGAAATATTTTCTTGTTCCTTAAACCATCCTTTGTTTCTCCTTGAGCCTTGATTTGTGTGTCATGTTTTTAACTTTGTACCATTTTGTTTGACAGTTTTTATTATTTGACAAACTATTAGCCCTTCCCTCTAGAAAGGAATTTGAAAGAGTGTTCCTCATGATATTTGACCAGGCAAATGACAAGAACTAGAGCTATTGACATCCAAAATTCTGAGCAAGTGACTCAAGAAGGTCACCATGAATTTTTGATGGTCACATAATTTATCCTATAGAATGAAACTTCTTTTCAAAATAAAATAGAGC
Source organism: Microtus oregoni (assembly GCF_018167655.1). Lineage (NCBI taxonomy): Eukaryota > Metazoa > Chordata > Mammalia > Rodentia > Cricetidae > Microtus > Microtus oregoni. The sequence continues at coordinate 15,493,104 of NW_024543828.1, forward strand.
TTTTATAATAAATACGTCTAGACAGTAAGTGTATCCAACTATTGTCCCACTAATAGTAAGACTTGTAGTTGCATTACTGTGGTCAGAAATCTCATTTGTGTTCTCAGAATCTCCAATCAACTATCAAATCTAAGTATATGTGACAATAATGGGAAGCACCACAAAGAGCTGATTTGAAAACAAAATACTGTAACTTGAGAAACAGACAAAAGAGGGAATATAAATTGTTTCGGCCCTATAATGGTCCCATTTCTTGTTGTTTGACTTGCTAATGGTTCAAAAGCAAGACATTCAATATAAAGAATGTCAAATTTTGAATTCCATAGTTTTGTTCCTATGAATAATTTGACAGTGACCATATGATACGCAGACACCTCTTTAACATAGTTTTTATTTCTTTTGGTTATTTACTTTGAAGTGGGATTTCTGAGTCATAGGATAATTTTATTTTTGGCCTTTTAAATAATAATCTATTTACTATTTTCTGAAATTTCTGCTTAACAGTGTAGGGTTTCTTTTTTCCATATTGTCACCAAAACTTTCTTCTCACTTCTTTTTTTTTTCTATAAAAAGGAATAGGTTTACTTTTTAGCTTACAGTCTTTTTAGTGTGCCTGAGGTTATAATGTGCTCTTGTGGTGTTGATTTGCAGTTCACTGATGACTGGTGTGACTGACTACATTTCAGTATACTTGTAAGCCATTTCTATGTCTCCATTTAGCAAGTGTCCATCCCAATCTTTTGCTTACGCTTATGTTTTGATTAGACTAGAAGCTTTATTATTGAGTTGTTTGAGTTTCTTATTCAAGTTAGACATGAAACTCTTAAATACATGATTTTTTGTGGTTGCATAAAAAAAGGTCATTTCCTAGACCAATGTACTGAAGCATTTCATTTATAGTTTTGGCAACTTAAAATCATAATCTCTGTTACTTCTCTCTCTCTCTCTCTCTCTCTCTCTCTCTCTCTCTCTCTCGCACACACATACACACATACACATATACACACACATGCACCTAGTTATGTACAGTGCATGGGCTTCTGGGCTAGATTTTTTCATGTGCATGTGTGTGGTATGTAGGCATGTGTGCATGCATATTTCGCAAGTGTATAGGAGCACACATGCGAATAGGTTTGTGTACTTGTATGCTTGTGGGGGAGGGCTTGAAGTGGATATTGAAAACCTTTTTCAATTGTTCTTGTACCGTATTCTTTTAGGGAGGGTTTGTTCATCCAGCCTAGGGTTCACTGGTTCATCTAATCTCCCTAGCCACCTTGCTCTGGAGGTCCTCTTTCTCTGTATCCCACCATTAAAATTACAAGTGGGTTGTCATGACCACCCAGTATTTAGTGGTTTCTGGGAATTTGAACTCTGTTCCTCTTGCTGTATGGAAAATAATTTAACTGCTGAAACATTTCCCATCCCTGCCAAGTTTTTGGCAGAAGGATTCTTTTCCGAAAAATAAAATTTGAAAATGTGAATACCCGATTTGGCATATATGAAACAATATTTTTTGAATCCCAATACCACTTTCATATCATACATTATATGAATACAAATAATAATCTACTTAACCCTCTCTGAGCATCAGTTTTACCAGTTGTAACTTCCTCTGCTATTACAAGGAAAAAACAGAGAGTGGGTCATTTCCCTTCTTTTCTCCAGCTTCTCCCAACCCCAAATCTTTCTCTCTCCTTGTATTTAGGATTTATGTCAGGGCCTTGTACATTCTAAACAAGTACTCTACCCTTGGGTTGCACCCTCCACACATGTTTCCTGAGCCGTATCACCTTAATATCTCACGTGATTGTAACCGTCAACAATCTACCATTCAGATTATGCTAAGTCTAATGTTTAGTGGGTATTATTGTTTGGATATGGCTTGAATGTATCTCCCAAAGATTTTTGTGCCGGAAAATTGGCTATTAGTATGTTAGTGTAGAAGTGGAGTAACCTTTAAGGGCTGAAGCTTAGTGGATGGTGACTAAATTGTTGGGGTGCTGCTCTTGGAAGGGATTTGCATAGTTCTTTCAGGAGCCTGACTACTTTCTGAGAGATAAGATTGTCATACATATAGCATTTCTGCCCACCAATGCCTTTGGCTTTCTTATCATCTGTGTAAAGTCATTTGTATGTGTTCCTACCCTGATGCTATCTACCATGTTGTCATGGAATTAGAAGGTGCTCATGCTCATTTGTAACAAGGCACAGGCATCTATAACATCTATAATTGCGAGCTAATTCAAACTCTTATTCAAATAAAGTACCCAATCTCCAGGATTTTCAACATAAAATGAACCAAAGTAGTAGGCAAGGTTCTCTAAACTAAGAAGACCACGTGCCATTCTCTGGCCTTGGCTGGCTATGTGATCTGAAAGAATGATTTGCATCTTCCAGATTGTAATCATCCTGTAATGGAAAGGTGCATGACTCACAAGCATCTGGCCTCTCCTGTTCACATTGTTTAATTCCTGACAACTCATTGAGCCCCTGACACAAAAGAGGCATACTGTCCCAGGCATCATCAATTTAGCATGTATCACTTGCCCACTCTCCTCTCAGAGTTACTCAAGAGCCTTAATTCTTAACTGTTGAAAATTAATCTGACACTGTGTGCCCTGTTAGATGGAGACAAATGGACCCTGAATAATTTAAAGGACAATTTCTCAAAGGATCCAACAGAGTTGAAGGCTCCTGTTTTTTTCATTACTGCCACATTCTAAGCCAAGCTGGCAAAACGACCAATGTTTATGCTTTCTTTCTCTTTTAAAAACAGTGTCTCAGTGCACATACCCTGTGATCACAATGCCTTTGTTGATCAAAGTTGAAAATCCATTTTGAGGGGCTTGCATCTTTGATATGCCTCTAGTGAGATTCATGGCACTGAAGAACACACAGGCGTTTGACTTTCCCTAAGCTGTTTCAAATGTTCTGGAGTTAAATCTTAAAAAAGAAGTTGAAACAAGCCTGACAAGCAGATTCAGTGAAGGTCAAAGATCCTCTAATGGTTACACTGACATACCTGAGTTTTAATATTAATGGAATTCTCAAAACAATTGCCTAAATAGATTTCTTAAGCAATTTGGACATCGTACAACACAATACAAATCATCCAGGAATATTTTCACTGACTGGATCCTTTATCAATGTGGCTCATAGCTTGGAAGCTTCAGAAAAAAAAATCTCTTTCTGAAGGTTGATTTTGTTTTCCACACATACTAATATTTGCCTGTTTTCAATATAGTTGTCCTAAACCAGAACAAGCCCTCTCAAAATGGAGATTGGAGGAAAACAAATGGAAAAAGAATTAAGGATGGATGTTTTTTATCATTGATCTTTAAGATGAGTGTCTGCTCTGACCCAATCCAGTCCCACTTCTGTCCTCCTGATACACACCCCTCTCTAGCTTACTTCATTCAGTATTTTCAGCAAGACAAAAAGAAGCTTTGTGCCTTTCCATTTTTTAACTTTAAATATATTTTGATTAAATCTTCCCCTCCCCAAGTCCTTCCACATTCACTTTCCCTTCCTCCCCATCCAACTTTAAGTTCTCTCTCAAAAAATAAGCAAAACCCAATACAACATAACTCCTCCAAACTAAGAAAAATAAAGTAAAACCACATCAAAAAGGAAAACAAGCAACAAAAATATCAAACTGTAACCAAGTAAAAGCATACACAGAACAACAAAACTATGGAGTCCATTACATGCTGGTCAAGTACTCCTGAACGTGAGGCCTGCCCTGGAGTATTTGATATATCGAGTATCACTACTTTGGAGAAAACTCATTTTCATTCTCCCTGAGGGTGTAAATGAAAGTTCAGTTGTTAGCCGTTAACCTAGTGGCTGGATTTTTCTTCATCCATTCTTTCATTTAAAAAATACAACAAGTAAAATATAATAAGACAAAACAAAAACTATCATATTGAAGTTAGACAAGACAAACCAACAGAAGAAAAGAGCCCAGGAGAAGGCACATGAATCAGAGACCCACTCATTCACACACTGAAGAGTTGCATAAAAATGCTAAACTGAATTCTGTAATATATATGTTGATGACCTGGTACCTACATGTGTAGGCCCTAGGCATGTTACATCAGTTTCTGTGAGTTCATGTTAGCTTTGCTCAGTTGATTTTGAGGGCCATGTTTTCTTGGTGTTTTCCACCCCTTCTGTCTCTTACATTATTTCTACTTCCTCCTCTTAGTTGGTTCCTGAGCTCTGATGGGAGGAATTGGATGGAGACATCCCATTTAAAACTGAGTGTTCCAATATCTTTCACTCACCATGTAGTGTCTGACAATGGTTCTCTGCATCTGTTACCATATACTTCAGAAGGAGACTTCTCTGATGATGGCTGAGCAAGGCACTGATTTATGAGGATAGCAGAATGTCATTAGGAGTCATTTATTGCTACATATCTTTTACAGAACGGTAGTATTTAGTTTTACCCTAGGTCCATAAGCTATCCAGTCTCCGGTTCTCCAAGCAGTGTAGGGCAGGGATTCTTTCTCATGGAGTAGGTCTTAAGTCAAATCAGACGCTGGCTTTGTGTCACCATTGCACTGGTTTATCATGTGGGCAGGACACCATTGTAGATTGAAGGGTTTGTTGCTGGAATGGGGTTTACATTTCTCATTCAACAGCTACATGAAGAGTATCTTTTCATAACAAGCACGCTAGCCAGTAGGGTGAAGGCTCTAGGGAGGCACTAGCTCTACTTCTTCATATTCAATGAATTGTGTAGGTATTGTTTTCAGTAAGCAGGTCTTGCTATCAGTTTGTGTAGGCTTTGTAACAACCTATGTTGTTTGGGCTTCCCATGGAAACTCTTTGACCAACAAATTGATTAGATGTAACCCAATGCCAGTACTGAAATTTCATTTGTGATGAGCAGTGTCTAATTGGGCTCCGTCTCCCCTGATTGTCTTCATATATGTATTGAACTTAGAAAGTTTCTACTGTATCAAATTTCCATATGACCCCTCAAATGGCCCTTTATTTTGTCTGTTTCTCCCTGTATTCCCTCCCTTATCCCCTCTTTACCTCTGCTTCCCTGGTTGACCCTCCTATTCTGGTCAACTGGGTGCTGGGAAGATGGTACATTTTCCTGTGTTTGGGTGAAATGTTCTGTAAATATACGTTAGGTCCAGTTGTTTTATGACATCAGCTCCAGTGTTTCTCTATTTAGTTTTTTTTTGTCTGGATGACATGTATTGGCAAGAGTGGAGTATTGAAGTCTCTCACTATCAGTGTGTGAGGTTTAATGTACAATTTAAGTGGTAGTAGTTTTTCTTTTACAACTTGGGTGCACTTTTGCTTTGGTGCATAGATGGTAAGAATTACAGTGTCCTCTTGGTAGAGAGTTTCTTTGAAGGAATATGTAATGTCCTTTCCTATCTCTTCTGATTAGTATGGTTTTAAAGTCTATTTTGTCTAATATTAAAATTGTCACAATGATGGACTAAGGTCATTGGTAATAAACAAACTTCCTTGGCCCATTTTGATAGGCCATCCCTTAGGTGGGTGGAGTAGGCAGAACAGAATGCTGGGAGGAAGAGGAAGTGAGCTCAGACTTGAAAGCTCTCCTCTCTCTGGAGCAGATGCCTCAGACAGAGGCCATGCTCCCCTCTCCCGGGCAGACGCGATAGCTCTGCTGAGGCAGATGCCATGAAGCAAGCTGCCAGGTCAGACATGCTGAATCTTTCTCGGTAAGACTGGTGCTACACAGTTTATTAGAGATAGGTTGATTGGGATATCAGAATTAGCCAGTAAGGGCTAGAGCTAATGGGCCAAGCAGTGTTTAAAAGAATACAGTGTCTGTGTAATTATTTCGGGGCATAAGTTAGCAGGTGGCCGGGGTACCAGGGTCGCAGCCCCGCCACTCTTAATACAACATCACACTAGTCCATTTTCTTAGAATACCTTTTTTTAATTCTGAGATGGTGTCTATTTTTAATGGTAAGGTATGTTTCTTGGATGCAGCAAAAGGAGGGATCCCGTTTTAACATCCATTCTGTTACTCTGTGTCTTTTTATAGAGGAATTGAGATCTGATGGTGAAAATTATTAATGAGTGAGGGGTGTCTCTGCAGGTGTCATACAGAGTAGCAAAATATGCAAAAGATCAGAATGAAAACCCAGTGCAGATTGACTTCATCAACCTGATCAGATTTTCGGGGGTCTAATAACAGGTGGTTTATTTCCAATGTATTCAAGCCCAATACAATTTGAAAAAAAAATAGTTTCCTGGTGTAATACAATCCCTGGTGCACAAAGAAGTACAATTAAATTCAAACTCAACTCAGGGTACAAGTCATTTTCTCCAAGAAGATGGGTTCTAGAGATAGGCTACTTGTACTAGCTTGAGGGTGCAAAGGTCTAGTCTGGTCTTAGTCATACAGATAGTATAGAGGTAATTTGGGCTATTATCTACCTCTTGTCCTGGTTGTGGGAGCTTGGAGGAGCCTCTGGCTAAAAGGGTCATTTTGATTACAAGTTATCTCTGGTCCTGCTTGTAGAAGCTTGATATGGCCTGGCCCAACAGATAACTCAGATCACCAGGCAGTTTAATCATTTCCAATTCTCAGGTTTCTGGATGGAAGAATAGGTTTTTCATCTTTCCGATTGGAAAGACAATCCCAGATGCTTAACATTCCTGGTTTCTCGGGAGATCTGCGGCCTTAAGGAGCTTTGTGCTTTGCTTCCAACAAATGAGTGGTATTTGTTGATTTCTGTTACTTTGTTTTTGTGGTGTATGTTCTACTTCCTTTTGATTTGCTGGCTTAGAGTTATTTATTTCTTGTGTGTGGTAGAAGTTTTCCTTCTAGTGCCTCCTGTACTGCTGGATTTGTAAATGGGTATTGCTTAAATTTGGTTTTATTAATATTGTACATTCCTGCTTATGCAGCCCAGTATTGTGTTACAGAAAGACCTGTGGATGGAGGTTTATACAGATCTTAGCTTATTTTTGGCTGTTAAGACACAATAGTCCAGGACGGGGAATGGTAAGGGAAATACAATAATTTTGGCTCACAGTTTTAGTCCAAGATCACAGGTTTATATCATCTAATTGGTCTTTTGTTTACAGAGTTCCAGAGGGTCTCTATCACGAAAGATTTGGATTACACAAGGCATTGTCAAGTTGGTTAAATGTACTTTTGAACTTCTTTTTGTTTTTGCTTTGTTTTCAGACCTGATTTTTCTGTATAGCCTAACATGGCATGAATCTTGTCCAGGCTGGACTGGTACTTTATGGCTTTTATAGCAAACTACTTTCCAGAGAATATATTAGGACACTGCTATAATTGAAACTAAAACTTCCCAATTGGATTATAAGCTCCAAATTTGGTCACTCACTACTGTGAGGTACAGCAAAATCTTTAGAAGGTAGAACCAAATGGAAGCGATTAGGTCATTTGAAGTATGTATTTTAAGGAGATATGAGGATCTTCTCTCTCTCTCTCTCTCTCTCTCTCTCTCTCTCCCTCCCTCCCTCCTTCCCCTCTCTCTTGCTGTCTCTCACTGTCTTCCTGTTTCTCTCTTCTTTCTGTCTTCATCCATCCATTCCCTAAATATATCTGGCCTCCTTTGGAGTTGATCATTTGAGGCATCTCGTCAAAGAACTGAAAAGACAATTAACACATCTATCAGTTCCTTAATAGAGTGAAGAGATTAGTGCATTTATTATGGCAAACCACAAAGCATGTCTTTAAAATATCACCTGGTCTCACCTCTTGAAATCTTGTAATAACTATTACATTTTAACTTGGAGTTTATAAAAGACAAAGCCCACTAGAGTCACAGTAATGCAGTCCTGCTGATGAATTCAAGCTGGTAACCTTGGACACATGGTTCAGCTTTGCTAATACTCAATTTCTCAGCTTATGCTGTGAATAGAAAAGCACACTAATTATTTTCTGTACCTGGCTTAATTAACTTAATAGTTCTTTTAAAAAAATATTTATTTTAGTTTCTGAGGTTATAATACAATTACATAATTTCCCCTTCTTCACTTCAGGTCCTTCCATATACCCCTCCTTTCTTTCAAATTCCGGACTTCCTTTTGCTTTAATCATTATATAAATATATGTATTCTTATATGCATATATTCTTTAGTTCATTTTCTATTTCTGTGACAAAACAGCATGACAAAGGAAACTTGGAAAGCATTTAATTCGGGGACTCACAGTTCCAGAGATTTGCAGTCCATGGTCACTATGACTGGATCATGGCAGCAGGTAGGCTGGCATCACAACACTGGAGTGGTAACCAAGAGCTTACAACTGATCCAGAAGCATGAGGGTATGGTGGGGGTAAGGGAGAGAGGAAGGGGGAAAGAGGGAGAGAGAGAGAGAGAGAGGGAGGGAGGGAAAGAGGGAGGGAGGGGGAAATAGAGAGAAACCTTGAAGCCCCTTCTCCAACAGGAGACACCTCATAATACTTCTCAAAGAGTTCCACCAACAACAGATCGAGCATTTAAATATAGGAATCTATGGAGCTATTCTTATTCAAACCACCACAATGTATGTTCCTAAACACATAAATGCAACCTGTTCAGTCTATATAATGTTACTTATATGCATGTTTTCAGTTCTGGCCATGAGAATTGGACAACCAATTGGTATGCTCTTCCTGAGGAAGATTATTTCTCCCACTCTCAGCATTTCTCAGTCACCGTGTTTCTTTTTATACAGTTGGGGTTTTTCATTCATGCTAGCATGTCTCTTGGTATGATCCTTGTTCGTGACATGCTTAGGTGGTCATATTGAAGAGGTTCATGGGTGTAGCTTCTGACATTTCTAGTAGACACAATCACACAGCAAACTTCTAGTCCCTCTGGCACTTGGAATTTTCCTCCCCCTCTTCTCCAATGGTCCACTAGCCTTAGGTGTGCAATTTGTGTTGCAAATGTACCCACTGTGACTGGGCTCCTTGTCTATGCATTTAGGGTGATTGATAGCGGAATAATTAACACAAAATTATTATTTCAGAGTTTAGAAAAATAGATATGAAATTGTGAAAGCAGTTCGTTTATATAAAACCTGTGAAGTTGAAGGTACAAATTGTGTTACTGAATTGACATTTTCAGACATAAAAAATGGCATTTAAAGGAATTAACATTTGATGAAATTAGTGATTTGGCACAAAATGTTATGGTCATTGAGGGGTCTAGGCTCATTCTGACTTCCAGTGTAAAGTTCAGTCCTTTGTCATTGTACTTCTTGTACAGCAAGGGCATAGCAGAAGTTCACAGGACTAGGGCCCAAGCTAGAAATGTTCCACATAGAGAAGAGGGGGATACCATCTCTGAGTATGTCTGCCTCAGGGAACAAAGAAGTGGAAACAGTGGAAATGTGCTTTAAGCAAACATTAGGCAGGTAGATTGTGGCCTCAATAGCAGGGTGAAGCAAGTGTGGGAATTAGCATAGAACAGTGTTTCCCTGCTTTCAGTTTAATTGGGAGCAATGTGACCAGAATGAGAAATGGAATATACATATTAAAGACGACTGGAACTAAATTCATGCATACACAAGTAAGTATTTTTGTATATACAAACAGACTGCAGCTATGGTCAGAGAATAAAAGGAAGTGACAGTCATTTTAAAAATTCTTTTAAACATTGTGTGTGGTGGTGGCACACACCTTTAATCCTAGCACTCCAAAAAGCAGAGGAAGGTGGATCTCTGTGAATTCAAGACCAGCCTGGTCTACAAGAGCTAGTTCCAGGACAGGCTCCAAAGCTACAGAAGAAGACCTATCTCAAAAAGAGAAAAAAACACACACAAAATTCTTTTAAACAGAAACATTGACCTGCAAATCAATTGGCACATAGATCACTATGAAACATCACAAAGTGAAAAGCAGAATAAATACTACCCAGCCCTATATGCTTGAAAAAATTAAGAACTGTCTAGTTCCTCCAACCTTCTGTCCTTCTCTTTATATCCTCCCTGCCCTCCAAAGAACAGTATCGCCTCATCCCCCACTTCTTCTACACCCCCCAGTTACAGCAGGGTAATTTCTGGAGAAATTGAATTTATTAGGTGTTTTATGGATAATTATAGTTGCAATATGCTTGAAGTCATTTTATTAAAGCAGTTATGAGGCAATTAATCTTGTCAATAAGTTCTAGAGTGAATGTGTGTGTGTGTGTGTGTTTTTGTTTTGTTTTTTTGGGTTTTTTTTTGCCTGTATTCTCCATGATCTATTCTCCTTTTAAAGTCTCTGAAAATATCTAAATCTGCTTGTCAGGTCTGATGTACATTCAGGGAGCTGTTCATAACAGAATTATTTTCTCACCCAAGGAAGCCAAAATGATAGAAGAGTCTCCACTATCTTCTGCTTTTGTTTTTAATTTTTGAAACATTTATTTTTACTTTTTGAGACAATAATATAATTACATCATTTCATGTGCTTCTCCGTTGTTCTCGTTCAAATTTCTTTTATTTATTTATTTATTTATTTATTAAAGATTTCTGCCTTCTCTAGGATCACTAATTATAGGCTCAATGTCCTTTATTTATGGCTAGAAACCAAATATGAGTGAGTACTTCCAATATTCTTCTTTTTGGGTCTGGCTTACCTCACTCAGGACAGTGTTTTCTATTTCCATCCATTCGCATGCAAAATTCAAGAAGTCCTTGTTTTTTTACTGCTGAGTAGTACTCTAATATGTGTATATTCCATACTTTCTTCATCCATTCTTCCATTGAAGGACATTGAGCCTATAATTAGTGATCCTAGAGAAGCTAAATAAGGAGAACCCAAAGAAAAACATATAGGCATCCTCCTGAATATTAACCTTCATCGGGCGATGAAAGGAGACAGAGACAGAGACCCACATTGGAGCACTGGACAGAAATCTCAAGGTCCAAATCAGGAGCAGAAGGAGAGGGAGCAGGAACAAGGAACTCAGGACCGCGAGGGTGCACCCACACACTGAGACAATGGGGATGTTCTATCGGGAACTCATCAAGGCCAGCTGGCCTGGGTCTGAAAAAGCATGGGATAAAACCGGACTTGCTGAACATAGTGGACAATGAGGACTACTGAGAACTTTAGAACAATGGCAATGGGTTTTTGATCCTACTGCACGTACTGGCTTTGTGGGAGCCTAGGCAGTTTGGATGCTCACTTTACTAGACCTGGATGGAGGTGGGTGGTCCTTGGACTTCCCACAGGGCAGGGAACCCTGATTGCTCTTTGGGCTGACGAGGGAGGGGGACTTGATTGGGGGAGGGGGAGGGAAATGGGAGGCGGTGACGGGGAGGAGGCAGAAATATTTAACAAACAAACAAACAAATAAATAAATGAATAAATAAATAAATAAAATTTCTGCCTCCTCCCCACCATCGCCTCCCATATCCCTCCCCCTCCCCCAATCAAGTCCACCTCACTCATCAGCCCGAAGAAAGGAATGAAGAAAGAAAGAAAGAAAGAAAACTTCTCTCTGAATTGAGAGACATTGACAGTGCTACTGAGTAACCACTAGCACATTAAGTATCTCTCTTTTTCCCCACACTGAATATCTGTGTACCTTCATTTCCAAGAATGCCTGAAAAAATACTGAATTTACCATTCTGTGAAATGTGATTACCATTAGAGAGAACAAAACATGATATCCTGTGTACATATTTCCTTTAAACAGGATTTAAAAGAAGATTTGGTTTATAACACCAATTAAGTTGAAATTTCCCTGAACTACAATTTTCAAAACTGCTATCAGAACCTAACAACTTGATATTTGCTTTCTTTTTTCAATTTATTTCTATTTTATTTTTAAAAGAAAGCAAACTATACTTTTTCATTTTACATAGCAACCCCAGTTCCCACTCCCTCCCCTTCTCCCATTCCCTCAATCTACCTGCTCACTGCACCCTCCATCCACTCCTCAGAGAAGGTAAGGCACAATGCTTTGGGGAAGATCCAAGGCCCTCACTACTATATCTAGGCTGAGAAAGGTATCCCTCCAAAGAGAATAGGTTCCTAAAAAGCCAGTACAAGCAGTGGGAACAAATTCTGGTGCCACTGCCAGTGGCCTGGCAATCTGCCACAGCCATAAAACTGTCACTCACATTCAGAAGGACTAGTTTGGACCTATGATGTTTCCTTCCCTGTCTGGCTGGATTTGGTGAGCTCCCATTAGCTCAGGTAAACTGTTTCAGTGGGTGTCCCCATCATTGTCTTGACCTCTTTGCTCATATTCTCACTCCTCCCAGTCTTCAACTGGACTTTGAGTGCTCAGTCCGGTGCTCTGATGCAGGTTTATGCCTCTGTCTCCATCAGTTGCTGGGTGAAAGTTCTATGGTGATATTTAAGATATTGATTAGTCTGACTACAGGGCAAGGACAGTTTGGGCCCCCTCTCCTCTATTTCTTAGGGTCTTAGCTAGGGTCATCCTTGTAGATTCCTGGGAATTGCTCTAGTGCCAGATTACTTGCTAGCCCAATAATGCCCCCCTCAATCAAATATCTCTTTCCTTGCTCTCATCTCTGTCCTTCCTCCATCTTGACTATCTCTTCCTTCAAGTTCTCCTCCCCCTCCTCTTTTCCCCTCTTCTTCCTTTTCCACTCTCACTACTTCCCCTACCCCCGTGTTCCCCATCTTGTGAGGCGATCCTTCCTATTTTTTCCCTTTCCAGGTAGATCTATGTAGATTTTTTTAGTTTTTGCCTCGTTACCCAGTTTCACTACGATCATAAACTATAGGCTCAATATTTTTTGCTTTCCAGCTAGTATCCACTGAGAAGCATCTGTAGAGCAAAGGACACAGTCAATAAGACAAAAAGGCAGCCTAGTGAATGGGAAAAGATCTTCACCAACCCTAAATCAGACAGAAGACTGACCTCCAAAGTATATAAAGAACTCAAGAAATTAGACATCAAAATTCCAAATAACCCAATTACAAAATGGGGTACAGAAATAAACAGAGAATTCTCAACAGAAGAATCTCAAATGGCCAAAAGACACTTAAGAAAATGTTCAACATCCTTAACCATCAGGAAAATGCAAATAAAAATAACTCTGAGATACCATCTTACACCAGTCATAATGGCTAAGATCAAAAACACCAAGAATAACTTATGCTGGAGAGGTAGTAGAGTAAGGTGAACACTTCTCCATTGCTGGTAGGAATGTAAACTTGTACAACCACTTTGGAAATCAGTTTGGCGGTTTTTCAGAAAATTGGGAATCAACCTACCTCAGGATCCAGCATATACCCCCAAAAATCTCAATCATACTATAAGGACATTTCTTCAACTATGTTCATAGCAGCATTATTTGTAATAGCCAGAACCTGGTAACAACCTCAATGCCTTTTGACACATGACTGGATAGAGAAGGTGTGGCGCATTACACATTGGAGTACTACTTAGCATAAAAACAAGGACATCTTGAAATTTGCATGCAAATGGATGGAACTAGAAAAAAAACCCATCCTAAGTGAGGTAACCCAGACTCAGAAAGATGAGCATGGTATGTACTCATTCGTAAGTGGGCATCTGTTTTCTTAATGAGTTGTGAAGGAACTTAAATATTTCATCACAGATTGTTGTAAAATAGCTCAATCCATCTTCGTGTGTGTAAGAGGGATGAATATGTATATACAGTGGTTGGTAAGAAAAATATTAATATATACAATATGTTACATAGTTTCTGTGAGCATAGTATTTTTAAAGAGCCATACTGATAAATGAAAACCCCCTTTTAGCAGAGCAAACTATGCACACCTTGCTGGCTTTTCATCTGTGACTTACATATAACTTTTCAAGAACATATCCACTGTGTAAAGAGAACACCTTTGCTCTTCCTACTGAACTTATGAAAGCTTCTGTCCAAGGAATTCCTTAAAGCAACACGGACAGATTGGAGAGAATCAAAGGACAAGCCATTGTGAATCTCAGTCAGGTCTTTAATCTTTTTCTTAGGGGTCTTGTTCTCTGTAATTCAAAGATAATGTCAGTGATGACCATTATGATCTATGTGGACGAAATGGCTGGAGAGATAGATGTGACAAACTAGGCCTTCTGTTAGGAGAGCTTTCATCTTCATTTCTATGGCTGGATGAGTCAGATAGGGATCTCCATTATCCACCTTGATTTTCTAGCTACATAGCCAGTTCCGCAAACTAGATCTACTATTAGACACATGTTCCTCGTATATTAATTTTTTTCCTTCTGCATAGTTTTGCCCTTTAGCTGCCAACTCTGTGAAGGCATATCCATTATCTATTTGTATTTTTAAAGGTTCCATAATTTTTTAGTGAGCTATTGCAAAGATATAATTACCTGCTATCTTTATCTCCTGGAAGCTATTTGTTGATGCCTGAATCTAAGAATGAGAAACACTTTCCCAAGCCATCATCTAAACACTAGGCCGTCTGTCAGAATCATGCCTACTTTGGGGCAAATTAAAAGGATGGTTCTTGATCAAAATCAGTTCCTTCTCTGGCACTGCAAGAAGTCTAAGTAAAATCATAAAAGTTTCCAGTTTATACTATTTTCTGAGGAAAATACTATTGTGACAACTCCACTGTTTAAAAGATAGAGTTGCTCTTCTTATTGTGTGCTATTTGGAGGCCCACCACCCAGCTCCCAAATAATGATACAGATTTATTCTTACTTGAATACCCAGCCTTAACTTTGCTTATTTCTAGCCAGCCTTTCTTAAATTATCCCATCTACCTTTTGCCTCTGGGATTTTAGCTTTCTTTATTCTGTATCTCTTTCTTTCCTTCTTACTCTTTGGCTGACTATGTTGCTGGGTAGCTGACAGGTGGTATCATCCTCTTCTCCTTTTCTTGCTGCTCCCCTTCTTCTTTCATATTTATTTTTTCTGCCTGGCAGCCCCACCTATTCCTCTCCTGCCTAGCTATCTTGAACAACCTAAAAGTTTTCCTGGCCCTAAGATTTAAATACATGGTTCTTGATTGCCTAATGTCAAGAACTGATTGGCAGAACTAACTGGCCAAATAGCAGGTATTAATGCTCATTTGCTGTATTTTAAATAAAACAATATTTATTTGAACAAACTGTTCATTGTAAATATAACACTTTTGAAAGGATTTCTGCATCTTTGAATGATTTATGGGCACTGTGAGAAGCTGATAAATAATATTGATTCTCTTCCCCATATATATATCACTCATAAGTATATATGAAATCTATATTATATTTATATAAAATATATGTATTATATACACTTATGAATGATACACCTATCTAATAAATCCCCATAGAATTGAATCCTAAACTAAAATGATCAAGTACTGTAGCTTAAGGAGCCTTGGAAGACACAACACAAGCAAAGATATCAGAGATGATGGCAGTGTATTAGATATTTCAACTTTTCCTAGGAATACAATATAATTCATTTGTTTATTTGCCAATATCTTTCTTTAGCTGTCATATATTTAAATATATTGACAGCTATGAATGCCAATGTTTTTAATTAGTCTGAATTTTTCAATAACATGTAGCATGTTCTTTTTCTTTTTAATTTTTTGAGAATATAAGATGGTTACACAATTTTCCCTTTTTCTTCCTTCCCTCCAAACCCACAGACACCCTTCCTTGCTCTCTCTAAAATATTTAATTGTTACATATAAGGTTTTATTTGTTTGCTTGTTTTTATTCTTTTGTTTTTTTAATTTTTATTGCTTTATCAATAATACCATTCAAAATTTCCACTTCCTCCCCTCCTCCCATTTCCCTCCTGCTCTCCCACTCCCCTTTCCCCCTCTCCCTCCAGTCCTAAGAGAGGGCAGGGTACCCTGCCCTGTGGGAAGTCCAAGACCCTCCCCACTCCATCCAGGCCTAGGAAGGTGTACATCCAACCAGACTAGGATCCTAAAAAAGCCATTACACGCAGTAGAAACAAATCCCAGTGCCATTATCTCATTGGCTTCTCAGTCAGGCCCCATCGTCAGTCTCATTCAGCGAGTCCGGTTTGATCCCATGCTCGTTCAGTCCCAGTCCAGCTGGCCTTGGAGAGCTGCCATTAGCTCAGGCTCACTGTCTCAGTGGGTGGACCAAACCCTCGTGGTCCTGACTTCCTTGGTCAACTTCTCCCTCCTTCTGCTCTTCAACTGGACCTTGGGAGCTCAGTCCAGTGCTCCGATGTAAGTCTCTGTCTCTATCTCCATCCATCACAGGATGAACTTTCTATGGTTCAAGATATTCATCAGTGTGACTACGGGACAAGGCCAGTTCAGGCACCCTCTTCTCTTCTATCCAAGGACCTAATTGGGAATATCCCTGTGGACACCTGAGAACCCCTATAGAGCCAAGTCTCTTGCCAACTCTAAAATGGCTCCCTTAATTAAGATACCTTCTTCCCTACTCCCATATTCGCCCTTCCTCCATCTCAAGCATCCGATTCCCCCAAGCTCTCCCCAATCCTCCCCTTCTCCTTTCTCTCTCCCCCCCTCCCCCATGCTCCCAACTTTTTCCCAGCAATCTTGTCTGCTTCCAAGTTCCAATTTTTTTGAGATGGGGTTTCTCTGTAGCTTTGAAGCCTGTCCTGGAACTAGCTCTTGTATACCAGTCTGGTCTCGAACTCACAGAGATCCACTTGCCTCTGCCTCCTGAGTGCTCGGATTAAAGGCATGCACCACCACCACGTGGCACATATAAGATTTTATATACGTAAAATCCTATTCATAAGTACATCCTGCTCAGTCTGTATAATGTTACTTGCATGTATGCTTTTGGGATGACTATCTGGTAATAGATCATCGATTGGTGTGCTATATTCTTCTCTGGGGAAGACTATTTCTCTTGTTCTCAGCATTTCTTAGTTGTTTGTAGTTACTTTGTTTATGGTTAAGGCTTTATTAAGGTTTTGTCAGCATTAAGGATGTCTGTTGCTGGCATTCTTATTCAAATCATGTTTAGGCAGTCATGTTGGTGAGACTCCTTGGAGCAGCTTCTGATATTTCTAAGATATACACTGTCACAGCAAATTTGCAGTTCCTCTGGCTCCTAGAGTTTTTCTATCTGCTTTTTGTAATGATCCTTGAGCCTTCGGTACAGTAGTTATATTGTAGATATATTAGTTGGGACTGGACTCCACAACTCTGTGTTTTGATTGGTTATTGTTTTCAGTGATGCTCTCCATATGTTTTAAAGACAAGGTTCCATGATGAGGGATAAGGACTATACTTACCTGTGACAGGGATAAGGACAGGTGTTTATTTAGAATATAGTTAAGGATTATGCTGGTCTAATAGAAAATTGGTTGTTGTAGGTTCTTCTCCAAGATCCATGACTTCACTAGTCCAGGGGAACTGCCTCAGTTTCCAGTACTAAGCATGATTTTCCTCTTGTTGATCAGGTCTTGAATCTAATTAGAGAGCTTTTGGATACCTTCATGGTGTTCATACCATTACTACAATGGTTAGGTTTGTTTATCATGGCATGCTGGTCATTGTGATAAGTCATTTTGTAAATATATAGAGATAGATAGATAGATAGATAGATAGATAGATAGATGATAGATAGATAGATATAGTTTAAATGAAAAATTTTTATCTTGGTTGCTAATGCTCCCTCCAAGAGTCATAGACCATCTAACATAAAAGCCTTCGCATCAAGGACTTCTCACAAGTCCTCATTTGAGTTGTCGTCCAAAAGTTTCCCAAAATATTATAAATCACTGCTATTTCTTTCCAAACTTTTGCTTCTATATATACAGCAGGTCCATTCCCTACTGCTGAAGACACCACGCACTTTCAGACACAGGATCTAGAGTCCTCCAGACTGGTTCTGACCTGCAAGATTTCTCCCTGAGGACTAGCTTTCATGATGCTAGAAGATGCCATAAAAGCATCTGAAAGAGGAACGTAATCAACAGTCCAGCCTAACCTGTGTCTTTTGATTGGAGAATTGAGGCAATCATTATGTAAAGTTATCGTTAATGAAAGGTGTATGTTGAGTTCAGTCATTGCATTGTTTAGTTTTGATACTGTTTGTGTTCTTGGTAGTCCTTTGTGTTTTAAGCATTATGGCTTCCTTTTCTTTCCTTTTCTGCAGGTATTTGCTCTACTCATTGCTCTCTTTAGACAGAAGTATTGATTCACATATTTTATGTAGAATTTGGATACTGTATATAAATTTGTAGAATGTTTATATTTTGACACGTTTTTTTTAACCTTCTTAAACTGTGGCAGATGGTTTTACTGGGTATATTTAGTCTAGGTTGACCATCATAGTCTTTTAGAATTTGGAATGCATTGCCCTAGGCTCTTTTTGCTTTCCAAGTTTCCATGGGAAATCAGTTCTTATCCTTGAGTTTACCTTTATATATGACTTGTGACTTTTCTCTTGCAGTTTAAATACTCATTTTGTTGTTGTTGTTCTGTGTACTTAGCGCTTTACCAATAATATGCCACAGGTATTTCCTATGCCGATCTTGTTTACTTGGTGTTCCATATGCTTCTTGTATCTGTATGAATATGTCTTTCCTAAGTTTGGGAAATTTTCCTTTTATGATCTTGTTGGAGACATGGTCTACATCATTGATGTGAGATTTTTCTCCTTTATCTATGCCTATAACTTGAAGGTTTGGACTTTTCATGATCTCTCACATTTCCTATATGTTCTGTTCCTATGTTTTAAATTTTATTTCATATTCTTTGCTTATTTGGTTTTGATCCTCTACTTCAAATCCTGATATCTATCTTCTGCTTGATTCATTCTACTTACAATGATTTCTTTTGAGTTTTCTAATTGGGTTATTGGGCTTTGATTCTCTTTTCACTTCAGTTTAAATCAATTTAAATGTTTCTCTTTATTGAAGTTAATTTTAAACTTTTTAATTGTTGTTGTCATTTCCATAAGCCTTATGTTTGTGTTTTATTGGGCAGTGCTCACTCAGGTCTTTAACTTTCTTTAAGTTCTTTCTCCTTAAGTTCATTGAACTGTTTCTTCATGTCTTTTTAAATTTATTTTAATTCTTTGATGTACTTTATAATTGCTCTTTTAAATTCTGTGTTCTGGAATGCATCTAGGTAATTCTAATGGGAAAATAACTCTGCTGGCCTGGTAGGTTTTCAGGTTGAAGATATTATCTTGATTTCTCCTGTTTGTATTTTTGTGATGAGCTCTGGGCATGTAGACTACTTTTGTTATTCCTGTGTCTGATATACAAGTTGGGGAGAAAGAAAGAATGTGTGGGTTAGGTTGTGTATGTCTCAGATGGAGAGAGGGGAATGGGTTGATTTGCAGGATATGTATCCTGGTCCTTGCCTGGAGTTTGGGAATGGATCTGGGGGGGGGGTGAGAATTGTATGTGGAGGAAAGGACCAGGTGGAGTCACTCAGCTAGACCCTAGAGAAGGATGTGCAGGATTTGCCTGGGTGGAGATGTTAGATATGCCTTGAGATGGGCCTGTGGGTCTGGATCTGGAGCAGGCGGGGCAGTTACTGTGGGAAGACTGGAGGTTGAATGTAGTGTAGACAGGGTTGGCCCATGTAGGCCAGAACACTGGGTATGGAATCCAGGCTCGATTCTGGGGACATTGGGGAGAATGTTTTAGTTAGGGCAGAATCTGTACTCATCTGGCTAAGCACTGGAGAAAGCAGCATGTTCATTTAAAAATTTCAGATTTTTTAAAAATGCAACTCTACGAGTTGCTTTTCTTATTACTGTGATAAAACAAGTAAACACACACACACACACACACACACACAAATGAGAGAGAAACTATTTTGGCGCATAGTTTGCAAGAGCATAGTCTAATACTGTGGGGAAGGCACGGCAGTACTCATGGCTGTTTGCAGCTGTGGAAGTAGAACAAAAAGCTGCTTGCTTAAATCATGGCAAGTCAGAAAGCAGTGAATTTGGGCTAGAACCAGGTTGGGCTATAAATCACAAGACCTGCTCCCTATATCTCACTCCCTCCATTAAGATCCTATGTACTAGGTAGTCCCACAATATCCTAAAACATTGCCCTCAGCTGAGGGCCAAGTTTTCAAACAGATAAACCTATAAGGAATTTTACACTTCCAACCTTAACCTGTTTAGGAAGTCATTTATTTCATTAGCAATTAGCAACCTGAATCCCTGATCTTTGCTCTCCAAATGCTTCAGTTTATTGAATATTTTAATAGTCTCACTATACTGAGCCAGCTAAGGATAAGGAAGATAAAGCTCTGACCGAAAGGTCCATTGTGTCTCTAACATAATCAGATATTGCTGCAAAGAAATTTTCTTGTAATTCAACTTTTATAAGACTTCTGCCTCCTAAGACATAAGATGTTGAATCATAGTGTAGTGTAGCCAACAGCATCTGGATTAGAGGCCTTTTTGGATGTATCATAAGAGCTACTTATTCCTTGAAGATAGCTTTCTTTCCTCTAAGTGTATCAAAGTTTATTTGTTCCTTACATAGACTTCAGAGTAAACGTCTCCACAGAAGTGCTGACATGTTCTTTCATCTCCCTTTTCATAGTCTTTTGTTCTTAATTGATCTTGTTGCCTTGCCCATCCTTTTAACATCTTCCTTCTCTCGGGCCTCCAGAGCACTACTGCTTTTGGTTGTATTCTCAAGCTGCCTTTCTTCATTGCTCCTTGAAGTGTATACACGCCACTTCTTCCCCCTTCAGTCCTTGCTCTCAAGTGGTTTCAGTAAGTCTCATTCTGCAAAGGCCCATTCCACTTATTTCCCTCACTTCCCTTGCTGCCAACTGCCTACTTGCACAAATCAGAGGCCACAGAGAACCCTATACATGAGACCCGACAGGATGCCACACAAGGGACATCTTATCTGTTCTCCATGTCATTATCCAAGTCCAAACCTCAGAGAAATCTTTTGTGTCGATAATTTCTATGTATTGCGGCCAATTATTTTCATACATAGCTGATGGGAGGGATTCCAGAGAAAATGATCATAATGAATATTTCCCATTTGTATTTTCATTATCTATTATGCCAGGTTCATCATACACCTGAGTACAGCTCATTAAATTAGTGTATATATATACATATATATTTTTTTTCTTTTGGAATCACTGTGTAATTTGGATAGAATGTATACTGAATGAAGGCTCCTTCCCCAACATTTCAATTTCAAATTTAAGCAAGGGACAATAATCAGTTATAGTCATATTGTTGAAATATAGTAATAAAAATATTGTTGAAATATATTCTTTGATAACTGAAATTAGTGCTGACTCCCTACATCCTTCATTTTCCTCTACAACATTGCAGTCTGGAGAAAGGATGCAAAGGGCTTTCAGTAATGTTAAGATTTCATGAGGAGCACAGGCTGAGATTTCATGAGCAGCAGGGGCCAAGGCCTACCTTACAGTACATAAAATCTCCTTTTATTGCATCTGGCCCTTACTTGCTCTTTATCCAGTCTCATCTCTCATCATTCCACATGTGTCCCCAAACTTCAGTCATATTGAAGGATCTGAATTCAATCAATTCACATACTATTTTGGTTGTCTTATAATTTCTCAGTTCTTCTCATTAGTCCATTTTCTCTTTATAATATTAATTATTATGGTGTGTGTGTTTGTGTGTGTGTATATTTGTTTAAGCTTTGTGTCTGCTCTAAAATTCCCACAGTGTTCCAGGAACTATGGAGAATCAAGTCCATTTTATGTGGTTAACATACCATAATTTGATCACTTCTTCAAAGTCACTGACATATTAAACACATACACACAGATACACATGTGCACACACACACATACACACACTTCTGCTCCTTAGAAACTCAGGAAGTGGTTATTCTCAGTCACAGTTCAAAACAGGATTTCCCTGTTTATTTTCCTTTTCTGAGTTTATCCCTTATGCAAATCCATTTTTGTTTTTATTTCTCTTTCATGGCTTTTTCTCTTCTTAAGATATTCTTAGTTTCAAAGGATGGGGCACAGTGAACATGGAAAAACTATGTTCCTGTTTATCTCTTCATATATCAAGGGCAAATGTTTTTCTCTGCCTTCCACTAAGGTTTGTCTAATCTGCTACCATGTACTGGAATAGAAGGTAATATTATTCATGCTACCCACTTCTGTTTTCTTCCTTAAATCCCTAGTAAAACTATAGTATAATTTTCTGGCCATAATATGGTTGTGTTTTCTAGATCTCTTTCTCAGAGAATATCTATCAAAATTTTTATGACACAATATGTATGTTAATTTATGCTATATTTCTCACGAGGCTTTCTGAATTAAATTAATAGAAGTATAGCGCAGAAAAGTGTATTGGATGTTTTGGGACACACTTATCAGGATAGTGCCAGCTCTAACTGTAGATCTTTTCATATGTGCTATTTATTGAGAACTAATTTAGACCAGTGGTATTTTGAGTATAGACAGTCTGAGACCTAGTCAAGCCTGGATTTAAAAAATGTTTTAAAAGGAATAGATGCTGACACACATGGTCACACTTATTCATTGATTGGTTAGCTTGATGGTTCTAATGATATGATAGCAGTATAATTATATGGGATTAAAATACCAATGTCCCAGGTTTACCATTAATTCCTGAATTCATCACTTAGAAATCATTTCTCCTGTCTGAGCAGCAATTGACCTGAATATTGAGCATTAATTATAACCTCAGAATATTTTTGATTGGTTTGCCTCATAGGTATTGTATGTCTTTTATGCATTAGATACTGACAGTGTTGCTTTCTATGCCTTATTTGATCTACTAGATCAAAGGAAATATAGCAAGTAAAAGTTCTAACATGCAGTAAATATCCATAAAGATAAGAGAGGGAGATGTAACATGAGGGCCTGATTGTTGGGGTTTCTCTCCTGCCCAGTTCACACAGCTGTTTAGGTCCCAAAGAAATCACACAGAGAGTCTCCATTAGTTATAAACTGATTGGCCCATTATCTCTGGTTTTTATTAGCTCTTATAACTTATATTAACCCATTATTCTTATCTATGTTAGCCACATGGTTCAGTACCTTTTTCACCAGGGCAGGTCACATCCTGCTTCTTCCTTGTCTGGGAAGGACTGGGAAGGAATGGGCTTCCTTCTTCCCAGAATTCTCCTGTTCTCATTGCTCCGCCTCTACTTCCTGTCTAGTTTTCCCACCTATACTTCCTGCCTGGCTACTGGCCAGTCAATGTTTATTTAAAACATAATTGACAGAATGCAGAATTGTCCCACACCAGGGAAGTCTCTCCTGGTTACAGGAGATAGCTGGCTCAGTTTCCAGAGCCCCTATTACTAGGAGTCTTAGCAAGGATCACCCTCCTAGATCCCTAGGTGTTTCCATTGTTCTAGGTTTCTAGCTCATCTCAGAGATGTCCCTAGATTTCAGTTGTCTCTCTGAGTACTCTCTCCCTCCATCCTTCCCCCACTTTATCCTTCCTGTTTCCATTCCCATCCTCCCCCCATCCACTAGCAATGTCCATTCTATATCCCTTCACAGTGGGAATCATGTATCCTCCACTTGAGCCCTCCTTGTTATTTAGTTTATAGCACAGTTACCCTTTATTTTATATCTAATACCCACTTATGAGTGAGTACATACCATGTTTGTCTTTCTGAGTCTGGCTTACCTCACTCAGGATGGTTTTTACTAGTTCGATCCATTTGTCTATAAATTTCATGACGTCATTGTTTTTAACAGCTGAGTTATATTACATTTTGTAAATGTACCACATTTTCTTTAGCCATTTCTCGATTGAGGGGCATCTAGGTTGTTTCCAAATACTGACTATTATGAATAAAGCTGCATCTAACATAGCAGAGTAAGTGTCCTTCCATGTAGTTTTGTAGTTTCCTCATTTTACTTAATAATGTATCTTGGTTCTGAATTCATGTGATCACCTAGCATTCACCATCAAGCTGTACAACTGCGGCATGGTATCCTATGGAGTAATAATACCATATTTATTTAATTTCTCTCCTAGTGATAACATTTATGTTCCTTTCAGTTATTTGAATAGTTAAAGAAATGACACTATTTAAATGTTCAATTATAAGTCAATTGCATTTTATGATGTGGTATGATGGAGTCATTTTAAAATGGTATAAGAACGTATTAAGTGCAGTTGTAAAATATTTGCATTGCATTTTCACAGGAAAGGCAGTTTAACAATTACTTTGAACAGTTTGAGCCTTAATGGAAAGGAAATAAAAGCCTGTACGCTTACAACATGTCTGAAAGGATGTGCACTGAACTGTTAAACTGTCATCAAAGGTTCTCCCTAGGTAGTTGGATGACGATATTTTACTTTTTATCCACTTTGCTTATGTATGTTTTTTAATCTCTCAGCATTAAATGTACACTGTGGCGAGTAGTTAGAAAAACAATAAAATAAAGGGTAAGTTTTTAAAAGCAGTGCCTTTCCTGTGTCGCTGTAGCTGCACTACTGTCCCAGCAGTTCTGATGTTACTATGACAGGTGACAGAGATCAAAGCCATAGACGGTGCACCTAAGCATGCCACTATGTGAGCATCTAGTCTAGTCAAACAGATTGGAGGAACATTGTGTATCAGAGAGGCTGGAGACCAGTGCAGGACTTCAGATTAATAACCTTTTGCAATTTCCACAAATGATGCTGAGGAGAACTGCATCAAAGGACGCATTGCTCAATATGTATATGTATGTGTGTATGTATGTATATGCATGTATGTATATAAAAATCGTGCATGCCCTGATGGTGCTTGCTAAGGCAGGAGTAAGTTCTTTTACGTTAGTTTGGCTAGTTCGTCATGCCATGGGCCCTGGATAAGACATGTGTAGGTTCAGATCTTATTTCTGTCTCCTGCTGAATTTGCTAAGGTAAGTCACTTCACTCTTTTAAACCTTAATTTTCTGATCTGCAAAATAGGAATTATAGTAACACCAACTTCATTTTATAGTGCTATGAAAAAATACCTAAAATAATAGAAATCCTGTATAGTACAGTGCTTGGAAAGCTCATGGTAAATTGTCAATGCTAATAGAACAAACTGCATCACAGCTTTATGGACATAGTTTATTAATGATCATAAAAATATCATGTGTGTGTGAGTTGTTTATTGAAAGATCACTGTTATGAGGTGTCAGAAATGTTTATAGTTTATAGAAGAACTTAAACAGATGTCTGAACTTCCAAATAGAAGAAAGGACAAAGGTGCAGAATACTAGAATAGTTATTGGCTTTGGATTTAAGATGACAAGAATTTAAGTACCTGACTTTGGCATATATATTTTATAAGGTTGGTTAAATATCTTTATAATAGTAGATATAATTTTCCTAATCTGAATAATGTGGGTAATGACACAAGGTATTTCATAGAATTGTTAATATTAAAATAAAATGAAATAATTTAAATCAATTGCTTATTGCCCAACATCTAGTCAGTGCTCAGTTCATTTACTGAAAACTATTGGTTGAGCATATATAATTACTCGATCTTATGCTTGGTGATAAGAGTACATTGATAGATGAGACATTTATCTTGCTCTTATGTAGCTTGATTTTTCAACCAATGAAAAGCATAACTACCTCTGTTTAAAAGGTACCCTTTCCTATCTGTATTCTCACTGACTATATATATTTATTAAAATTATGAATATATTCACTTAGATGCATAATTGAAGTTAAAAGCCTCTGGGTGAAAATATTTGAGTTGCTTCTGAGTGACATCTAAACTATCGAGAATGACTCTTTTTCCTATGGAATGAAGTTCAGAGGCACTATTCATCATTGTTATCGTCTTCCACATTATTGTCCTATGGTGTCATCTTTTCATGCATCCTAGTGTTTGTGTTAAATATTGTAGGGCACTGTTAACCAACTTAGGGTCCTTTGAGACCATTTCCTTAGAATCACTTAAGTATTATTTTTGTATATAATATAGTATATATGTTCACTTCAATTTGCAGATAAGATATAATTTTCTGAGATTGTAAATTGCTCTATATAAAAGTCTATTAATGAATTCATTCGGAGATAAACAATTATGTATTGACATTTAAAATATTATCTATTCTTCATAAATTCTCCACAGCTTGATTTGTATTTGTGTAAGACTGTTTAAGTAATATCTGGGGAAATGGCTTAGGGTTTTGAACAAACTTGGAATGTATTATTATTTTTACATTTTAATGACCAAATATAGGCATTGTTTGACTTTATGTTCACTAAATCTGCAATATGTTATTGGTTTTATCTTGTATTTGGATATAACAGTTCTTATATTACTATCATGTAGCATTAAGTATTTTTACCCTAATAACTACTATCAGCTAGCTATTATCCCTCAGTGCTGCATTAATCTTAGGAGATGCAAATTCAGACTTCTTTCCTTTTAAACTCGAGTGTGATTGTGTGAATAGGTGCAGAGATCTAAATCTTCATGGTGAAGAAACTAGACCTTGCAAAGACTAATACCCATGCAAGGCTGCCGAACGATTAAGAACACGGCTTGAGTCATTTCTTTTTGTGATTCTCAAGTTCCCACCAATACATCAGGGATCTTCAGAGTGAAAGGTGTTCAGAACGGCAGAGACTTCATTTGGAAGTGTGGAAAATGAAGTTCATCAAACCATCATCTACATACTGCCTGTGTATGACAATATGGTAGACCAGGAGAACTGCTCAAGAATTTGATTCTTTGAGCAAATATTCATAAGCACCAGAATAAATAGACTATCTATGGAATTGTAGCTTTATTATTGATTTATTTATATAAAGGAACTTGTGATAGAAAAGTTCAAGAACATGTTTTCTGGTCAAGGAAATTTGGAGAAACACATTGCATGTCTTCTGGGGATGTAAAAATAAACAAAAGGTACCCAGCAGTCCTACAACAGATAGAGCAAGCTGATGATTCTATTCCTGGGACTATCATCATATAGCTATGCATATAGTACTAGGTGCTACAGGATAGTAACTGTGAAGCAGGTAATACTTTCTGACTCACCCATTAATCTCCTATTTCCTCTTGCCACCTTTCCTTGTGCTTCCTTTATCCAATATTAGTCCTCCAAATTTCTTTCTCTGTATCTCCTGTTTTTATTTTGATATTCACTGACATATTACTTAGAGACCTGTCATTATGTTTTATTTTTAAAAATTACTTTTCATTTTACATTCTAACCCCAGTACCCTCTCCCTCACCTTCTCTACTACCTCCCCTTCCTATCCCTCATTTGCTCCCCAGAGGGGTGAGGCCTTCCTTGGGGAGTCAACAAGGTTTGCAATACCAACTTGAGGCAGGACCAAGGCCCTCTCCTTGTATCAAGGCTGAGCAAATGGCTTTTTGGAGCCCATTTCCTATAGTGGGATACCTTGCTCAACCTTGAGACCTGCCAATATTAAAAGCCTCCCAATCCCGTTTGTTCTGGGAACAACAGGAAGCAGGATGAAAACAATATCCTTTGTCTTTGTCCATTAGGAGATATCAACTGTTTTCTAGATCTATACTAGGCATATATGCTGATTATTGTTAGCATGAGCAATCTCCAGGCAATAAAATGGCTGTGCACATTGCATGCCCACAGAAGGGAGAGCGAGTACTCAATGAATTACAGCTACTCCATTTTCAGTACTGACAATGTGCCAAACAGAGCTCAGCAGAGGGAGAAGGAATGCAATTGTAATTCCCTGAATAAAATATGCCATTGTACAGCCAGTGCTGTTCTACTGGGAGGATATTGCACAATTTTCAGCCTTTTTTACACACTACCTTCCTTGCAAAGCTCTACAAGAGTTAGGAGGTTTGGATTCAGCTCCCCTCCCAGCCACTGACTTTCTATGGAACTTGGAGTAAGTCACTAGACTTCTTTTAGCTGTCAGAGATTTAGCTGTGTGACCTAGAGTGACCCTTCTTGACTCGGTTTGAAATTCTGCTATTTAACATGACTGCTATATCTTGATGGTGGCTTGGGGATGATAGGAACCAGGAGGTCTAGAAGATATACGTTTTTTCAAAACTTGTTTGTTTTTAGAAAACTTTGCCAAATGTTGTTTGGGAGTAGAAAGAATGACAGATTTGCAAATGGAAACTGATTGCAAGTGGGTGTTTAGGTGTCCATTTCTATACTGCATCCCTTTCTCTAAGCTCCAGCATCACTCTGCTCAATGAATATTTGATTTTGAAGCACATTTGTTCAGAGTCTGTTTACATTCTGGGAGAAGGCTTTGGTGTGCTAGTCAAGAGAACAATGTGTGAAAACAGAAAAATACACAGTAATCATGCAACCAGAACTTACACATGCTCTTAGCTCCACTTATACCTCATAGTGGTTATGTAGGGACAGTTACTTTGCATATGAAAAAGGAAAAGGAACAAGGCTTAGAGAGATTTCATACTATGCTTAAGATAACATAAATAACTGGAAGAGCCAGTCTTCAAATCCACTACCATGGTGACTCCAGAATACTTAATGAGCAAGGCTTCCATTAAACTGAAATTTTTAAAAAAATAGGTAACTCATTGTAGAAAGAAGGCTCTCCCTACAACCAGATGAGCATTTGCTCAACAATTCTGTCTCATGCTACCATTATGTAGAAGCGGTAGGCTCAGACTTGTAACCAACTAAGAGTCATCTCCACTCAATTCTTACTATTCTCTATGACCTTCTTTGGAAACTGAATTTACCAGGTAGCTGGTAGGAAGAAAGTAGGAGGGTTTCTTCAGTGGCCACAGCAGGTAGCTTATTCCAGAACAATCAGTGTATGGAACTGTCAAAAAGCTAAATCCCCAAAGCTGAGGAACTTGTCCTTGGCACTTCCTCAACCCATCTCAGGTTCCTTGCCTCCTCTCTCTGGATTTGTGAGGAAACTCTTGTACATATGGGTAGTAATGGGGCGGCGGGGCTGTGTTCCCAACACCCTAGCCGCCTGCTCGGCTAGCTTATGCCCGAAATAATTACACGGAAACTGTATTCATTTAATCACTGCTTGGCCCATTCTCTTCTAAGCTAATTCTCACATATTAATTTAGCACATTTCTAATCATCTGTATGTAGCACCCCAAGGTGCGCTTACCGGGGAGATTCTAGCCTATGTCCATCCTGGGTCGGAGCTTCATTCCGGGAGCGGGCCATGGTGTCTCTCTCAGGCGTCTGCTCCTGAGAGCAGAGCTGTCGCGACTCTGACCTCACTTCCTCTTCCTCCCAGCGTCCTGTTCTGCCTACTCCTCCCACCTATCTTCCAACCAATAAAATGGGCCAAGGCAGTTCCTTTATTAGCCAATGACCTTCCTCCATCATTTCCCCTTTTTCGGTTTAAAAAAAAAGGCTTTAACTTTAACATAGCAAAATTACATATAACAAAACAGTTATCAAGTAAAAGTTACAATAATCTTTATCATAACTAAGGAAAACTATAACTATAACTAACTATTCTTAACTCCATCAAAGACTCCAGAAAGATATAATATTGCCTAAGTAAACAAGAACTAAGAAACTTCAAACTCTAGGAATGACAAAGATATCTCGCTGCCTGGACAGTCACCCAAAGTTTTTTTGTACCGTTGGGGCATCCATCTTCAGCCTTCAGGCCCATGGTATCCAGCAGACATTTCCATAAAGCAGGAAAATTCAAAGTCAGTTCAGTCACTATCTGTTGTGTCCTGCAGAATGTCTCGCAGACTCTTTCATGAATCAGGAACCCCGAAAGATCATCTCACCTTAGGCAAGTTCAGTAGTCCTCTCTCTGCGGGTTCTCTGTGTCCAGTTTATGCAATAGTCCAGGCAAGAGCAGTTTCTTGCCCAAATGGCTATCAAACTCCATAACGAGCCTCTTCAATGCCCATCTTCCTCTTGAAGTAGATTGGTGCTGCCAGGAGCAGAGTGTCTCATTGTCATGAAAAGTCCTCAGTTATTAAAACATTAAATGTCCTATTCTGTAATCTTTGAAAGACATGAAGAATGTCTATCTAAAATATATCTCTATATATCTAGAAAATCTAACTAACATGACTACAAGCTTTACTATTATCGATGATTATCCATTAATAACCTATATTTCTTAATTATACAGTACATATTTAAATGAACTACACAATCACAACACCTTAATCAAAATCAGAAACACTTATACATATAACAAAATTGACCGTAAATCTCTATCAATAAAGCAAAATCTATACTAATGCAAATTATTCACATCTATATCATATCCCCCTTTGAATGTAAAAGAACGTTTATAAACCATATTTGGGAACATGGGCGCAGTTTTTTCTCTCCAAACTGCTTCCTGCTGAATGGGGGCATCGTTAATTAGGTCTTTCATGGTATAACCTGTGTGCTAGTTTCATCTCAGTTGGCAGTTGAGCGAAGCAATTTTCTGAAGGTGTTCACACCAACCCTTCAGGAGGGCGTGGTCCATCATACCAAATCGGAGTAGAAGAAATGAACAACGTCTCATCCTCTGTGAAAACAAAATAAGAAACTCCTTTCCAAAGTATCATGTCCTTAGATCCAAATTTCAAAGTCAAGGCATCAAAATATCTATGTCGGATTAGTTCAGCAGCATTTATAAATAAATATCTTTTAGCAGCTGTTGCTCCTTCCTCAGCATTCAAATAATTCAAAGAGAGCATAATAGCATACAGTATCAAAATTCTCTGTTTATTTTCCATCTTTGTGCAGCTTTGTTTTAACCTCTATTTTGTTTATTTTTACTTTTAACTCTTTGCTTTTTGAGACAGGTTCTCTGTATCTTTGACCTGAAGTAACTCTGTAGACCAGGCTGTCTTTGAACTCTCAGAGATCTGCCTGTCTCTCCCTCCCAGGCATTGGGATTAAAGGTGTACACTACTACACCTTGAACTCACAGAGATCTGTTTGCCTCTGCCTTCTAGGCACTGGTATTAAAGGCGTGTGCTACCACACACAACAACTCTCTTCCTTTTTTTTGTTACTTTAAGAACTTTAAATTTTAGTCTGCATATATTTTTAACACACTTCAAACCATTTAGAAATTTTCTCTGTCTTTGAATCTCTCTTTACTGTATATCTCTCTTTTTCTGACCACATGAGTCTTTAATTTACCAAGCAATATCAGTAGGATTAAAGGCGTGGCTTTGCCGGCTGGATCCAGCCCATTCCTTAGCTTTCCAGCCTCATGGCTGAGGTACTGGCTGTAGCCAGCAAGCGAGCTTCAGCAGCCTGTGCTTGCAAACCGCACAAACCGCCTGCGTAAAAGAGTCAGAGTTTGTCCTGGCAGGACAGCCCAGAAAGCTGGCATTTTTAAATGGTTCAGCTTTTTTCCTGCTACGGCTGAAAACCCCATTTAAGTGTTTCGTGGCAGGACCTCTTAATGAGCTGCAGGCTTTGCAGCTAAAGCTGAGTCAGGAAGCCTCTCTTAGATGAGGCGCTTGCTTGCCTCTAGCAAGCAGAGTAGAACCGAGAAATTGCTGCTACCAAGAAACCAGGCACAATGCTTTCATTTTGTTCAAGAATTACTTCCCAAGTTTCTCAGGCTTTATGTGGAAGCAGTTGTCCACGTTGGGCGCCATATGTAGTAATGGGGCGGCGGGGCTGCGTTCCCAACACCCCAACCGCCTGCTCGGCTAGCTTATGCCCGAAATAATTACACGGAAACTGTATTCATTTAATCACTGCTTGGCCCATTCTCTTCTAAGCTAATTCTCACATATTAATTTAGCACATTTCTAATCATCTGTATGTAGCACCCCAAGGTGCGCTTACCGGGGAGATTCTAGCCTATGTCCATCCTGGGTTGGAGCTTCATTCCGGGAGCAGGGCATGGTGTCTGCCTCAGGCGTCTGCTCCTGAGAGCAGAGCTGTCGCGACTCTGACCTCACTTCCTCTTCCTCCCAGCGTTCTGTTCTGTTTTTCTCCTCCCACCTATCTTCTAACCAATAAAATGGGCCAGGGCAGTTCCTTTATTAGCCAATGACCTTCCTCCATCACATATGCCACCTCTGGGATCCCAGGGATCTTTATGCTGGCTCCTTTCTATGGACTTACCATCTTCAGCACTTCTAAGTGCTTTTGATATTTTCATTTCCTACTCCTCCTGTTACTGTCTCTAATTTACTACTCTGTAAATAGCAAACCACTATCAATGGCTATCATTTTTCTACTGATGAGGATCTGCCCTACATATTTGTAAGCAGTGTATCATTTAATTCCTGATCATTGCCTGAAACAATCCATACATAAGAAAGAACAATTTAACCAGGCAAACTGGAAACCCTGGCTATACTAGGCACACTAGTAGGCACATGTATGAGCATAGATTTAAAATTATAACTTTACAACTGCAGACTCTTCAGAACTATTGTAAAAGTCCCAGAAGGACGCACATTATAAGACCCTAAAAGACTTTTGTTGTTCTTGCTAGGAATTGAACCTAAGAACTCACCTATGCTAGGCAAGTGCTCTACCATGGAGTTATATTTCTAGCTCATCCCCAAGCGTTCTTTCTACTCTCTCCCATTTGCCCTCTCATTTCTTCTTTCCATTTCTCTTACTCAGATTCAAGATATTTTTTGATGCTTCCAGAGTTTACATTCTTTTGTGAACCTCACTTTATCTAGTCTCTGCTGATTCTGACTTTCAGTACTGCGAAGAGTCCAAATCTTGCTATAATATTCCTTTTGTGTTGCTCTTCTTTCTTCTATCAACAAATACTGTGTTTTACAGCTATTTCTCTCTAATCACAGCAACCTCCCTTCTAGTGGAAGGAAGGAAGAGGGAGGAGGGAGGAAGGAAACTCTTAAGACTTAGGAAGCTTTAGAAATTTACAGTGCTCTAAAAGCAGTGAAAGAGGCAATGTTCATAAGGCCCATCACCAAGCCTCTGTAAGAAGCAAATCATTGCTAGTGGTGAGAAGAATCATTGGTAGAGCTACCTGCCAGTGTTTCAAGGAGCTGGGAGACTGTGACTTTGATGAGTCTTCACCCATGCTGAATGGGTGATGCCTTCTGACTGATCCATGCTCCTGTAACTAATTTTTCACTCATGTTCCTGTAAATCAGCCCAATAATCTCACTGATTAGCTGAACTAGGCTCTTGTAGGATTAATGTTTCTTCAGCCTATCACAGATGTTTATTCATGACTCCCTAGGAAAAGTCACATAACAGATTGCTTGCCATATGTCCACGTTTTGTTTTCACTGTCTTCTCTACCTCCTCCTTATCATCCTCTCACAGGAGAGACTCATTATTTGTCATGCCATCTGGGTAAAACAGATAGCACCAATTGTGTTGACCTTATCTAATCGATGAGGAAACTTAGACTCAAGTCCTTTAAGTGGCTTATAGAGGAGCTACACAATCTTTTCTCCAATAGACAGATATTTCCCTTGGAATACTAGTTACAAATAAAAGTAAGGGTTGAGAGTTCCTGAGAAATGTGGGGTGGCTTCAAGAATACAATATTGACATGCAGCATGTTTTTATGGCTGTTTGACTAAAGGAACAGGACTAAAAGGAAGTAAGCAGGATTAGAGAGGTCTTGAACAAAGACCTCTAACAGAGCTCAAATCTGTGTCCAAAATGAAAAATGAAGTGTGTACTATATCATTAAAATGTAACAAAATCACCTACCATGCTGAGATAAATCTATGTTGAGAACCTGGTAATTTTTCTTTCACCAATACTCTTGTTTATGATTTAGACATTTCTAATAAAAAAACTGAATAAAAAAGAAAAGCACATGGCAAACGGCATTTAGAAGTTAGGGTTGAGAAGAATCTACTGTTGACAGATCCCTATTCTCAGACTTGGCTTTATAATCTATAATCTATGTATAAATAGCAGTTTTACACTTTGACTGGCCTACTGCTTGGGACATACTACAAATCAATGAATGGTTTTAGACAGCTGTTGTATTTCATTGATTTATTCTAGATATTCATTCAGTGTAGTAGTCTGTGCTTTACATGTTAGAAATAGCTAGAAGGTAGTATTTCCCAATATCTAGATGAAGTAAGCTTCTATGCATGTCAAGGAAATACCAGGGTATTAGATAATTCCAAATTTATTCATATGTTCAAGGTCAGCCTGGTCTATAAGAACTAGTTAGAGGACAGCCTCCAAAGCTACAGAGAAACCTTGTCTGGGTGGGCCTGAGAAAGCAAGCTCCATGCAAGGGGTAGCTGATTGAGTCCAGGGATATTGGTGGACTAGGATTGAGCCAGTGACCTGGGCCAGAGTAGACCTGAAACAGCAAACTCCACCAGAACAGGTACAGGGGAGCAACCATTGAGAGAGTGAGTTAGAGCCAGAGACCCCTGAGTGTCCAGATGTGAATCTGGGACATTCAAGAGAGTAGACCCAATCCAGAACCCCTGTGGGTCTGGGCATGAGTCTAGGACCTCAGAGAAACTAGGCCTGAGCCAGGACCTCTGTGGGACTGTTCATTATTCTGGGACCTCCAAGGAGTAGGCAGGAACCAGAAATCTCTGCTGGTCCAGGCATGAGTCTGGGACTTCAGAGGGAATAGGCCTGAGCCAGGACCTCTGTGGGTCTGGGCCTTGGTCTGGTACATCAAAGGCAATAGGCAGGAACCAGAAACCTCTGCCGTTCTGAGAATGAGTCTGTGACCTCCCTGAGGGAGTAAGCCTGAGCCTGGTCCTCTGCAGGACTGGGTGCACCTGAGCCTGGGAACTCTGAGGGAGTATACCAGAGCCAGAGTCCTTTACAGGACCAAGCCCAAGCCAGGGATCTCTGTAGGAATAGAACCACACCAGGGACATTTACAGAAACAGGTTTAAGCTGACAACCTAGGCTAGAGCAGACCTGAGACAGCAAATTCCAAGGGAGTGGAACAAAGCCTGGAAGTGCTGAGTGACTTCCAGGAACACTGAGTGACCAAAGTGGTAACTAGAAACGTGGCACTGACTGTAACACAAGGAACAACCATCTGAGCCTTGGATTCACTGGCACCTAGAAGATTAATCAACAGAATCACAGAGAGCCCCATCCACACTTGTTAGAGGAAAGGATGAGTAGAAAAGTTAAGAATACACGCAACACAACACCAGTAAAACCTAAAGATCCTACAACAGCAAGACTTGGACAACCAAATATAGATGAAGCAGAAGAAAATGACCTAAAAACAACTTCAGGAGAATGTTTGAAATTTTAAAAGAGGAAATGAGAAATTCCCTCAAAGAAATGGAGGAAAAAACAAACAAAAAATTAAAAGACATCAACAAATCCCTTAAAAAAAAGAAAACAAGAAAAAGCAATCAAACATATGAAAGAAACTATTCAAGACTTGAAAGCTGAAATAAAGGCAGTAAAGAAATCACAACCTGAGGAAATTACAGAAACAGAAATCATGAGTAAATGATCAGGAACCACAAATGCAAGCATGAACAGCAGAATACAAGAGATGGAAGAGAGAACCTCAAGTGCTGAAGATACAACAGAGGAAACAAACTCATCAGTCAAAGAAAACATTAAGTCTAACAAAAGCTTAACCCAAAATATCCAGGAAATATGGCACACAATGAAAAAGCCAAACCAAAGTATAATAGGTATAAAAGAAGGAAAAGAAGCTCAACTCAAAAGTAAAGAAAATATATTTAACAAAATCATAGAAGAAAACTTTCCCAACCTGAAGATAGATGTGCCTATGAAGATACAAGAAGCTTACAGAATATCAAATAGACTAGAACAAAAAAAAGTCTCCTTGCCACATAATAATCAAAACACTGAACATACAGAGTAAAGAAAGAATATAAAGATCTGCAAAGGAAAAAGGCCAAGTAACATATAAAGGCAGAACTATCAGAATTACACCTGACATTTCACTGGAGACAATGAAAGCCAGAAGGTCATGGTCAAGCATTATGCAGACATTAAGAGACCGTGAATGCTAGCCCAGACTACTATACCCAGCAAACCTTTCAAACACCATAGAAGGACAAAACAAAATATTCCATGACAAAAATCAGATTTAACCAACACTTAGCCACAAACCCAGCTGTACACAAGATACTAGAAGGTAAACTCCAACCCAAGGAAGTTGGCTACATCAACAAAAAACACAGACAATTGATGGTTTCATAGTAGCACATCCCAAAGAAGGGAAAAATGTATAAATTAACATCACCAACAATGAATTCTAAAGTAACAGGAGATAGCAATCACTGGTCATTATTATCCTTAATATAGAAGGACTCAATTCACCTATAAAAAGGCACAGACTAACAGATTGGATAGAAAAACAGAATCCATGTTTCTTCTGCATACAAGAAACACACCTGAACCTCAAAGAGAGACATTGTCTCAGAGTAAACAGTCAGGGAAAATATTCCAATCCAATGGACCTAAGAAACAAGCGGATATAGCTATCCTAATATCTAACAAAATACACTTCAAACTAAAATCAGTCAAAAGAGACAAAGAAGGATACTTCATATTAGTGACAGGAAAAATCCCTCAAGAGAAAGTCTCAATACTGAACATCTATGCCCCAAATACAAGGGCACCATCATGTGTAAAAGAAACACTTCTAAAGCTTAAATTATACATTAAACCACACACTAACAGTGGGAGACTTCAACACTCCCCTCTTACAACTGGACAGGTTAGTCAGACAAAAAATGAACAGAGAAATAAGGGAACTAACAAATGTTATGTCTCAAATGGACTTAACAGACATCTATAGAATATTCCACCCAAACATAACCATCTCATTAGATGCCAAAGAAGCATTTGATTAAATACAACATCCCTTCATGATAAAGGTGTTAGAGAGAGCAGGGATACAAGGAACATACCTAAACATAATAAAGGCAAAATACAGCAAGTCAACAGCCAACATCAAACTAAATGGAGAGGAACTCCCAGCAATCCCACTGAAATCAGAAACAAGACAAGGTTGTCCAATATCTTCATATCTATTCAATGTAGTTCTTGAGGTCCTAGCTAGAGCAATAAGACACTGAAAGTGGATATAAATCAGAAAAGAAGTCAAACTCTCACTATTTGCTGATGGTATGATAGTTTAAATAAGCGACCCCCAAAATTCTAGCAAGGAACTTCTACAACTCATAAACACAGTAATGTAGCAGGATACAAGATTAACTCAAAAACTTAGTAGCTCTCCTTTATACAGATGATAAAATACTGGTAAAGTGTAACGGCGTAAATGAATGCAGACAGATTGTAAAAATATATACAGCTTTAATGGGGAAATAGACTTACAGAACCACCATTCCCATGGAGACCAGGAAAGCAGAAGCAGCAGATGGGAGCACACTAGCCAGATTTATAGGTAAACATTAGCCCGAGGGAACACGCCCCCTAAGGGGCTGGACTTATCCCTACAGTAAAGAAATCAGAGCAACACAGTCAGAATAGCCACAAATAACATAAAATATGTCAGAGTAACTCTATGCAAACAAGTGGTAGACTTGTATGACAAGAACTTTAAACCTTTGAAGAAAGAAATTGAAGAAGACACCAAAGAGTGGAAAAATGTCCCATGCTCTTTAGTAGGCAGAACTAATATAGTAAAAATGGCAATCTTACCAAAAGCCATCTACAGATTCAATGCAATGCCCATCAAAATCCCAGCAAAGTTCTTCACAGAACTTGAAAAAATAGTCCTCAACTTCATATGGAAAATCAAAAAAACCCAGGATAGGCAAAACAATCCTATACAATAAAAGAACTTCTGGAGGCATCACAATCCCTGCCTTCAAACCCTATTATAGAGCTACAGTACTTAAAACAGCCTGGTATTGGCAAAAGAACAGAAAGGAAGAACAATGGAACTGAATCGAAGACTCGGATATTAATCCACACACCTTTAAAACCTGATTTTTGACAAAAAAGCTAAAAATATTAAATGAAAAAAACAAAGCATATTTAACAAATGCTGCTGGCATAGATGGGTATCAACATGTAGAAGAATGAAAATAGACCCATGTCTATCACCATGCACAAAACTCAAGTCCAAATCGATCAAAGACCTCAACATAAAGCCAGCCATACTGAACCTTATAGAAGAGAAAGTGGTAAGTACACTTGAATGCATTGGCACAGGAGACCACTTCCTAAATATAACCCTAGAAGCACATACACAGAGAGATATAATTAATAAGTTAGACCACATGAAACTAAAAAGCTTCTGTAAAGCAAAGAACATGGTCAACAAGACAAAACTGTTGAGGGAGCTTCGGGCTGTGTTCCTGCCACCTAGCTCCCGGCCACCTGGATAGCTTATGCCTCAAATTAACAACACACAAATTGTATTCATTTAAACACTGCTTGGCCCATTTGCTCTAGCTTCTTACTGGCTAATTCTTACATCTTGATTTCCCATTTCTATGTATGTGTGTAGCACCCCATGGTGGACTTACTGGGAAGATTCTAGCCTACATCTATCCTGGGTTGGAGCTTCATCGTGTCTGCCCCAGAGAGGAGAGGAAATGGTGTCTGAGCTTCCTAGCATTCAGTTCTGTTTACTCCGCCTATCTAATTTTCTGTCCTATCAGGGCCAAGGCAGTTTCTTTATTTAACCAATGACCTTCCTCCATCACAAAACTAGAGCCTACAGAATGGGAAAAGATCTTTACATATTTTCCATATCAGACAGAGGTCTGATCTTCAAAATATATAAAGAACCCAAGAAATTGGTCATCAAAAGAACAAATAATCCAATAAAAAATGGAGTCCAGACCTAAATAGAGAACTCCCAATGGAGTAATCTAACATGGCTGAAAGACAATTAAGGAAATGTTCAACATCCTTAATCATCAGAGAAATGCAAATGAAAACAACTCTGAGATTCCATCTTACACTTGTAAGAATGGCCAAGATCAAAATCACTGATGACAACTTATCCTGGAGAGGTTGTGGGGAAAATAGAATACTTCTGCATTGCTGATGGGAAAGCAAGTTAGTACAGCCCCTTTGGATGTCAGTGTGGCAATTTCTGGGAAAATTAGGAAACAACCTTCCTTAAGACCCAGTAATACTACTTTTGGGTATATATCCAAAGTATGCTCAATTGTGCCATGAGGACATATGCTCAACTATGTTCATAGTAGCATTGCTTGTCATAGCCAGAACCTGGAAACAACCTAAATGCCCCTCAACCAAAGAATGGATCAGGAAAATGTGGTACATTTATACAATGGAGTATTACAGGGCAGAAAAAAAATAACCATATCTTGAATTTTGCAGGAATATGGATGGAACTAGAAAATATTTTTAGTAAGGTAACCCATACACAGAGAGACAAATATCACATGTACTCACTCATAAGTGGTTTTTAAACATAAAGTAAAGAAAACCAGCCCACAAATCATAATCACAGAAAACTTAGACAACAATGAGGATCTTAAGAGAGATATACATAGATCTAATCTACATGGGAAGTAGAAAAAGACAAAATCTCCTGAGTAAATTGGGAGCACAGGGACCTTGGCAGAGGGTTGAAGGGGAGGGGAGAGGCAGGGAGGGGAGCAGAGAGAAATGTAGAGCTCTATAATAATCAATAAAATAAAGAAACCTTGTCTCAAAACACAGCAAAATAATATTCTTACTTATGCTGCCCAGTGCCCTTGAAATTAGCAAATTGTTTTTTTTCAAACAGAAATACTCCTAAGCTGTTTAGAGTATGGAAAAAGGAGATGCCTTTGTCCATGTTTCTCATACTGACTCCAGAAATGAGAGAAATTTTAAAATATGGTAAAATATGGCCTAGTCTTCTGGATTGCCCATATTTATTCCACAATTTAAAGAAAGAGATGATTTAAATATTTGACAATTAAATCACCATTTATATATTTATACAAGCTTTGCTCTTACCAATTATGGGTTACCATAACAAAATACTGGAATTTGTGTAGCATTGACAACAAGGAATGGACAGTTATAGAAACTTGGAGGTTCATAATCAAGGTGTTGGTCTTATGGAAAGTGTTTTATTCATAACTTGGAGCTGCAGACCTTTTCCTTATGATAGAGAAGAAAAAGGTAGGAAATTCAAGAGGGAAAAACAGAAACAGGAATAAGATATACAAAAGGGAGTGGAAGAAAGTAGGAGAGGAATAAATGGAAGTAGAGGGAGAGAGTGTGGGGGCACATTCTTTTGGTGGTTCTTATGAGGGTCTTAATATATGGTGAGGGCTCCATGAGGCTGGATCTATATCCTGATCCATGTTTCAGTCAGTAGTGAGTTGTTCAGTTTTCATGAGTTTGTAAGCTTCTATTATTGATATTCAGCATCAATTAATGGTGGTCAGATGGGATGTGGGATTTTATTTCAATTTTCTTGTATATATTGAGACTTGCTTTGTGTCTGAGTATGTCTCATTTTTTGAGAAAGTTCCATGTACTGCTGAAAAGAATATATGTTCCTCTGTGCTTGGGTTAAATGTTTTGTCAATATGTGAAATCCATTTGATTTATGATGTAATTGAGATCCAGAATTTTTCTGTTTAGATCCTACTTATGAATTCCTTTTGTTTTGTGTTTTAGGGAATTGAGACCATTGATGTTGAGAATTATCAATAAGCAGTGCTTATTGACTCCTGTTATTTTGTTGTTATTAGTGGTGGTAATGATGGTGGTGGTGATGGTGGTGTGTGTGTGTGTGTGTGTGTGTGTGTGTGTTTCCCTATTTTGATTGCAGTTTTTGGATTATTTATTCCTTGTGTTTTCCTGTGTTTGATTAACTTCATTAAGCTAAAGTTTTCCTTCTAGTGCCTTCTGTAGGGCTCCATTTTTGTCAGATCTCAAGAAATTCCCTTTCCCAAAGCCAGGCATTTAGACAAAAGTCATCACTCCCTCAGACTTGAGAATTTAATTTCCACTTTCTAAAAGGAGTTATTTTCCTTATCTCGGGCAAAAGGGACATAAAACTCTTCCATTAACATGCCTATGATGCCCATCAGTGTATCAAGGTCTATGGCAGACCTGTTATACACAAATACTTATTATACACCTCAAAGCCCCCCTACCCAGCTTACTATCTCCTTTCCTCCCAGGTATCCAATCCCTTATAATCCTGGAAATCCTTTCACATGCCATCCACCATTGCTTCTCTCTGTTTTCCCAAGAGACAGCCTTGGCAGCTTGGCAGTTTGCAATAATCTTTCCTCTTTTCAACTGTGGAGCAGCTATTTTTGTTTCTTTACTATGCCTCTAACATTTGGTACTGAAACCCAGGAAGAGTGGTATAGAGCAAGGAAAGAAAGTGGTAGACTAAACGTGGCCAGCAGACTGAACCACACCATAAGTGACAGGGGTAGTGAGGAAGAGGGAGGAGAGAAGGGGCCCGAGAGAGAGAGAGAGAGAGAGAGAGAGAGAGAGAGAGAGAGAGAGGAACAGAGCCTAGAGAACAAAAGAGAACACATAGTCAGGATGACAGGGTTATTTATATAGGAAGAAGAAGCTGCAAGAAGGGAATTAAGGCCCCTGAGCTGGAGAGGTTTAGTGTAGGTAGGGGTGGGGTGAGAAGGGCTGAGAAAAGCCACAGGTACTGAGTAAGCCTAGAGGCACTTTCATATGCTAATAGTACTGTAGTTAATCATTTGTTCTGAGTTTGTTGGAGACCTGGAATACTTATAGAGAGATATTGCTTAAATTAGGTTTTATCATGGGATTTTTTATTTTCTCTATCTACTCTGATTGAAAGTATTACTGAGTACAGTAGTCTTTGTTGGCATCTGTTGCTTCTTGGAGTTTGTAAACATCTGTCCAGGCCCTTCTGGCTTTTAGAGTCTCCTTTGAGAAATCAGATGTTATTCTAATGCATCTGCCTTTATATGCTACTTGGTCTTTTTTCCTTGCAGCTTTTAATATTACTTCTTTGTTGTGTAAAATTTAGTGTTCTGATTATTTTGTTCTATGGGAAATTTATTTTCTGTTTCAGTCTATTTGGTGTTCTGCATGCTTGTTGTACCTTAATAGGCATTTCTTCTTTAGGTTAGAAAAAATTTCCATCCATGATTTTGTTGAAAATATTTTCTGTGTTTTTGACGTAGGTTTCTTCTCTTTCTTCCACTGCTACTATTCTTAGGTTTGGTCTTTTTATAATGTCCTGGGTTTTCTGTATGTTTTGTGGCAAGATTTTTTTTTGCATTTAACAATTTCTTTAACCAAGGTATTAATTTCTTCTATTGTATCTTCAATGCCTCAGATTCTCTCTTTCATTTCTTGTATTCTGTTTATGTGGTTTGCCTCTGAGGTTACTATTTGAGTGGCTAAATTTCTTTCTTTTCCAGATTTTCCTCAGTTGGGGTTTTCATTCTTGATTCCATTTCTACTCTCAAGTCTTGAACTGTTTTATTCCTTTCCTTCCACGGTTTGTTTGTGTTTTCATATATTTCTTTACATGATTTAAAAAATTTTCTTTTTAAAGACTCTTATCATATTCTTAAATGCTATTTTAAGATCTTTGTCTTGTGCTTCAATTATGTTTCAGTACTCAGTGCCTGCTGTGATAGGGTTGCTGGGCTCTAGTGGAAACATTTTTCCTAGTTGTTATTGATTGCATTTTCACAGTGGTATCTAGGCACCTAGATTTGGGAAGACTGTAATTCTAGGTGCTGATATATGGTCCTATTTTTTGTTGGTGGGTGTTTTGTTCCCTGGTTTCTGTTGCCGTCTATGGTTCTTAGGAGAGTGTGGTGACTGCATGATGCCTGGTAGGCAATTTTTCTGGGACCCTGATAGTGGACACTGAGAGTTCCCAGTAAATGAGTTTTTAGGTATTGAGTGCTTTCACTTAGAAACTGGGGATTTTCTTGGGGAACTGAGGGGTTCCCTAGATGGGAAGAGAGAAAGCATGGTGTTTTGCCAAGATCTTCTTAGTACCCCGGGAATAAGACTAAAGAGTAAGGAGAGGCCACAACAAATAGTCTTCTACAGTGCTGGACATGAAACTAGGAGATTAGATTTGGATGAGAGGAGGGAAAAATAAAGATCTGCAGCTTGCCCATCTGCTTTTTAGGACTACTTGTTTCTCTGGAAGGTTTTGCCAATGGGCTAAGGAGTGCCTACTGGAGTTGGTGGCTGGGACAATAGGATGAGTGTAAAGGAAGGTTGGAGGCAATCTCCAATGATCCTCTGGAAATTGGCAGGAAGGTTGCAGCGGGTGATCTGATAACCTGGCTGGGGTTGAGATTGGGGGATTGGATTTGAAGAACAGAAAGGAGTGATGA
Source organism: Microtus oregoni (assembly GCF_018167655.1). Classification (NCBI taxonomy): domain Eukaryota; kingdom Metazoa; phylum Chordata; class Mammalia; order Rodentia; family Cricetidae; genus Microtus; species Microtus oregoni. The sequence goes on from NW_024543828.1 coordinate 15,536,179, forward strand.
AGATCTAAAGTTAGCCTACCTGCTTCCCAAACCCAAATGTCAGTCTTTTCTCTTAAAGAACTAAGACCAGCAGTCCATAGGTGGCACTACTCACAATAGATTATGCTCTCCCCTATGGGTCACTAATTAAGAACATGCCATACAAGTTTCCCTACAGCCTGATAATGTGGAAGCATCTTCTCAGCTGAGGTTTCCTCCTCTGTGATGTGTTGTGGGATGATGTCTGTACCCAGTCACTTGTATTTTAAATAAACACTGATTGGCCAGTAGCCAGGCAGGAAGTATAGGCAGGGTGATGAGGCAGGAAGTAAGGCAGGGCAAGGAGAACAGGAGAATCCTGGGAAGAGACTAGATTCAGTCTGGAGTCATCATCCAGACACAGAGGAAGCAAGATGTGACTGCCTTGCAGCTAAAGGTACCAAGCCAAGTGACTAACAAAGATAAGAATTATGGGCTTATATAAGTTATAAGAGTTAATAAGAAGCCTGAGCTAATAGGCCAATCAGTTGATAATTAATGTGTGTTTATTTGGGACTAAATAGCTGTGGGACCTGGTCAGATAGAAACATCAGTTAACAGTGATGGCTCTAGTTTGTGTCATGTAGGAATAAAACTAGCGAGCACAGTAAGAATGCTACCATTAGTCTATTTCAAGGACACAATGAATAATAATTGAAAGTAACACCCTTGAATAGATTTGGGTTGAATTGTGGTTTGCTGAGTGACCTTGGAAAAGTCACATCAATATTCTTTATCTGTTTCTTTACTTATGAAATGAAGATGATAATTCCCATGTACAAGAGTTATTATAAGAACTAAATGAGATGTTATCTGTAAAGTACTAACAGATAAATGACAGCTTGTCATTAATAATCTAAGAATCAGATTGGAAGTGATGCATATTTTCCTAAATAAGGAACATAGCTTGATTTTCAAGTATAGAAAAAGTTAATATATTTTGGAGAAAGTACGTCAGGACTTCTGGGGCAACTTTAGAAAGATTTTGCATTTAAAACACTCTTTATTTCTTTAGGGAATGAGAGAATAAATTTCTAAATTAACTCGAGCTGGTATAAGAGGTCTTGCTATATAATACAAATAAAACACAGTGTCTTCATGTTGAGCTCAAAGAAACACCAGTCACATGTGCAAACTGATTAGATAACAGTTAAACTCTTCACTGCACTACCCTGGGAAAGCTTGTTTCTCCTGGTTTCTTCTTTCCTTAGTTGCCAATCGTCTAATACCAAATGGTCAGAAAATAGGCCATCAATTTGAAAGAGAACATAACAGGTACCAGAAGGGTTCAAAGGAAGGAAAGGGAAGGGGGAAAGATAGAATGTCATAGTCACAGTTACTATTGCTGTGATGAATAAAGCAACTTGGGGAGAAAAGGATTTACTTGTCCTTTACTTCTATATTATAGTATACCGTTGAAGGAAGTCTGGACAGGATCTCTTACAGGACCAGAACCCGAAGACAGGAGCTGATGCAGAGACCATGGAGAAGTGCTGCTTACTGCCTTGTTCCTCATGGCTTGCTCAGCCTGCTTTCTTATAGAACCCAGGACCACCAGCTCAGGGGTTCTCATAACTGCCTGGGCCCTTTCCCATCAATCACTAATTAAGAAAATACCCTACAGGCTTGCCTGCAGCCTGATCTTATGAAAGCATTTTCTCTTTCTTTCTTTCTTTCTTTCCTTCCTTCCTTCCTTTCTTTTTTCTTTTCTTTTTATTGAAAACAATCTTTTCTCATTTTATATAATGATTGAGGTTCCCTACTTTCAGATGATTTTAATTTGTGTCAAGTTACATAAAAATACCCAACAATGTAATTATATTATAATATCAAAGATTGGAAAATTAAAAAAAACTTTAATACATGCTCTCTGTAGAGTGTAAAGTGCAAAAGACATTGTATAGTTGGTTCTGTAGATCTGCAGTTTTAAACTTCCACAAACTGCAAATATATCTGCCCTGGGCATACACTGTCTTTTGTTTTTTTGTCTTAACAGTTTGTCATAACAACTACTTATATAACATACATACTATAGTCTACATGTTATATGAAGTCTGTAAGTATTCTCTGATTTCTGTATACAAGAGGGCTCCTAGAACCAACATTTCCAGGGTTACCAAGGGATAACTGTATATTCCTAATAACAGGAGGAGCTCTTTACAATCCCCCTTTATGTACCCTACACTCTCTGGGAATATTCTGCATATGACAAGTGCTTCCAAATTTTGGCTCTCTTTAACTCTACTCTTCAAATCTTCCTTACAAATAGGAAGTGCAAAGACATTCTTGACATTCTCTTTTCCCACCCACTTTTCTGAGATCAACTGTGTATTTTGTATGTCTATTTCCATAAATTGTGCATCAAGACACAAACTTACCCCTCTACTCTAGATATCCTGATCCCTGTCAGGGAGGTGAAGTGTGTGTTGGGTCAGAGTTGGAGTTGATTAGAAGATAGATTGCAAACGCATATCGTTTGATAGCTTTTCTAGACTTGGACTAATTAAACTCTTTATTTTTTTATTTTTATTTTTTGTTTTTTCGAGACAGGGTTTCTCTGTGGTTTTGGAGCCTGTCCTGGAACTAGTTCTTGTAGACCAGGCTGGTCTTGAACTCACAGAGATCCGCCTGCCTCTGCTTCCCGAGTGTTGGGAATAAAGGCGTGCGCCACCACCACCTGACTCATTAAACTCTTTAGATGTTATTCAAAATATTGTTATCCAGACTAAGAATACCTTTTACAATTCTCTTTGAGTAGAAGTTTAGAAATTCAAATATAATACTGGTTTGAGGATTATTCTCATTGGAAACTACCTATGCTTTTAAAGAAAGGAATAGTCCCATAGAACACTTTAGTACAAAAGTTTCCCGTGTTCAGATTTCTAAAGCTGCAGCAGCAGTTGGAGGAAATAGTAAAAGGAACAACTATTACAGAAAACATTTGAACTCTCTGCTACAGTGCTTCATGATCTCTGCATGATCCTGTTTCATTGCCACAACATCCTGCACACTGAATGACTTTTTTCTTTGCTGCACATGTAGAAACTGAGATGTACAGAAATGCCATCTCTTGCCTAATGTTACTCGACTGTCAAGAGATGAAGTTATGTTCTTCCCAGACATGATATATGATTAGGATGACATTCTCTCTCTCTCTCTCTCTCTCTCTCTCTCTCTCTCTCTCTCTCTCTCTCTCTCTCTCTTTTTCCTTAGATGAGATGGCAAATTAAAAAGGATGTTAGGCTGTTATGAAGAGCCCATAGTTATGGTGCTTTCATGGGATACTGCTTTATTGCTTTGGCAACTGTGGATGAAGGGAACGGGTGACTAAAGACCATAAGAATGAGTAACATCAGTCAGATAACAAAGTCATAAAGCTTGGTGCTCTATGAGAAAGTGGCAGAGAAGATAGATACTTGAACTTTCATATTTAGAGGACAAAAATTATAAAACGTAGGTCAGCAATCATAAAATACTTCCCATATATACAGCACCATACTTTCTGTCTGAACGCTGAGAGTACTCTAATGGTTTATTTACACAGTGCCTAACTCACAGAATAGTGCACCAACAATGTTCTGCTACTGTCATCGTACAGATTTGCATTCTGCTCTCCACTCATATTGATGTCAGTTACATGCATTGCTAGCAGTAACTGGTCCAAGGAAAGAGAGTCGGGAAGATTAGATTTGGTATTTAAGCCTACTTTGCTGGAAAACTGATGGTCTATGTCTGTTGGAAATTTTGTTTCATGTAGCACTTAAACCGATTCTGAAATGAAAACAATACTATCACCTGACAACCTGACACCACTTCTACATGTCTTCCCTAACATGTCTCATAGTGTTGTCTTGGTTTTGTTATAGTTGTGCCTATTGCAATTGTCCCAAGGAACATGTTCCACCATTTTTACATCTTTCTTATTCTCCTATGTGGTTTTAGGCCTTCTTAAGCTATTCTTCCCTTCCATGTATGCTAGATAGCTGACCAAGCTCCTTGAAATGATTTTGAAGTACAGAAGGTACTGTCTTCGCTGCCTTCCTGAGGTACTCTCAGATCCCTAGTTTTGTTTCTAATTTATGGAAATGATATTTACTACATTTTTTGCTTTTAGTAAATATATATATATATATATATATATATATATATCCAGTTTGTTTTTTGCATACATTCACTTTCATGCAATTGTGAATTAGTGCATTGCATATCCATTGTATTTTACCCATCCCCCTTTTTTTTTTGAAGGTTAAAAATCTAGATGGTCACCAACCCCAGGCAGAAATATAGGATATATATATATATATCCCATATGGAACCAAGTGCATATGTCTTTCGAGTTCGAGTATATACTAAGAAGAGATTTGGTGAACCATAGGATATGTGTTTTCTTCATGAAATTATGCCACGCCAGGTTGCTCTCTGGAATGGTTATAGCAGATTTGATCCCCATCATTAGTAGAGTGTTTGTTTGTCCCTATTTTTCATTGCTTTCAATCCCTGGAATTATTCAGTTTTTTTTTCCTTTTATCCAGGTTGAAAGTTGTATAAGTAATAGTCCAGCGAATGTTTCAAGATTCCCATCTCTTATTATGGATGATTCATGCTAATTTTAAATAACCAGACTATAATAAAATTGATGTGTCAATAAACCAGAACAAGGGGCTGGAGATGTGTAGAGTACTGGCTTAACATACACAAGGTCCTACATTCCATTGCTAGCCACACCAAAATTACTCAAGAATGTTCAATTAACCTCACTGTATTTGTTTTCCCTATTACAGCTCAGTCTTCAGTCAAGATTAGACATGTATCATTTTGAGAACGTATAATTATTAGTTGTTTGATATTAGGAAAGTTGATTTCCTTCTCTGGACCTCTATTTTGTCGTCTATAAAACAGCATTAGACTAAACACTTTCTAAGGGCCCTAGAAGAGACTTTAACTTTCTATAATTCAAACGATATAATATTTGTCCATCAAATACTGTGTTTCTTCTTCCATGGCAACTTTCATTTTAACAAACACCATTCAGTTCATTCTTCAGGCCATAGTTGTGGCAATTTACTCTTCATTAACAGCCAATATCTCCTCCCTCCCCCTTTTTTCTAAGCAGAGAAAAAGTGGACTTTTGCCACTTTTTCTCCAGCAAGTTAAAAGAATGATGCCAATTTTTCCTCCTGTTCTTTAGTCTCTAAACAGCATTTTGCCTAAATTACAGACCTATCAAAATTCTCTCTGGCTCCAATCAGTACAAGGGAAAGATTAAAAGAAAAGCTTAATCTTAGCCGCATGCCACCATAAATATGAAATGCAAAAGAGACTAATAATATGACATTAGAGTCTGACAATCACATAGTACTGATTCTGTGTTACAAAATCAAAGCTACTTATGTCCCTTTTCTGTGTAGAAGGAAACAATTTCTTAGCCTACCCTGATTCATTCTTTCAGAGAAGAAAATAAACAAACAACAAAAAACCTAAACAAAGCCCTTTAACAATTTAAAATTTTATCAATGTTACATTTGGTTGAATCACGTGAAATTATAGTTTTTACAGCTAAAAAGCAATAAAATATCAGCAAATTCATGTAATTCCACCTTAATGGATGTGACATTGCCAAATAGTTTCTGAACATTCCCCAGGAGGTAATTACTTAGCAGTGATTTCGTTGATACTATTCTTATTCCTGAGTATTTCCAAATGGGACCAATGCCTGTTCTTTGCCTCCTAGTCAATCCTTGCAAGCCTTAAAAGGGAAAGCATTTTTTCTCTTCTTTTTTCTCCTTCTTTGAGTATTTTCAGTGTTACCTACTTACTGCAATTCTGGCTTAATCCTCGGCAGCTGTGGTATGACACCAAGATAACAATGTACATTTGTTTCTACTCTCAAGTACCAGACATGTGCTTGGAGTAAGGGGGAACTCCTATTTCTTCTATTTTTCACACATGTGTCAGACCTTATGGCTCAATATTTTATGTTTCCCATCTAATATAATCTTCTAAACTCTATGACAAAACTACTTTGATAACCAACCACCTTATAGAGGAAAAAAATGGGATGTAAGTTTAAAAAAAAAGCTCTCACATGTAGTAAGTAGTAGGTTTAGGACTCAAAGGTCTATGCATCTCCAAAGCTTATGACCTCCTGACTGATTCATTCTGCTTTGGATCAGTCTGTGGGTGGTTCTTCAACTACAGAATAGGAAGCAAATAAAGTCCAGTGTATCTGCCTAAGGTGTCCTATCGTGCCAATGGCAATTACAGAAAAACATTTGTTTCGGAAATAGTTACTTGGGGAAGTTCTCAAGAAAACATTAACACCCAAACCTCTACGAGTCGCCCTCATTTGTAAAAGTCATCTTACTTGTGCTTCACTTTGCCTTTATCTATGGAATTGCTTTCTGTTATGTATGAGCAAATTTATGTCATTCACAATCCTAATCCTCAGAAACTTAGAATTTTCCTTTATGTACATCTGGAACATTTCTACCCCAAGACAAGTGTCAGTTTATAAGTATGACCTTTTTTTCTTACAAAATTTATTGACTGATTGATTGATTGATTTTACATCATAGCTGCAGTTTCCCCTCCCTCTCTCAGTCCCTCCTCACCTCCTCTGCTTCTACACTCCCCAATCCACTCCCCTCTCTTCTTTGGAGGAAAGGGCAGGTTGAGTATCAACAAAACATGGCATATCAAGTTACAGTAAGACTAAACATCTCTTCATGTATTAAGGCTGGGCAAGGAGACCCAGAATGAGGAGTAGGGCGGTATCACCTTTAACCATATGTTCCAATATAAAAGACAGAAACAAACCAAACCTTGGCTTCCTATCTGCTGCCCTTTTAACTTCTTCATTGTGCTTCTATACATCAGATTTGTAGAATAGTCTAATTATGTTTATGGATTCCCAGATATTAATAACATACTATATTGTCAATGTTTGTTAAGTGAACTGATTTTCTGAGTTGAGGGATATTACATATGAACATATTAATCGTACCTTTATTTTGTTTTGATTTTGAAAAAGAATCATTATGAAGTAGTCTTTACTGTCCTACAACTCTTGAAGTATACCACACTTGCCTCAAACTTGCAATGATTTCCTACCTCTACAGTTTCAGTATTGGGATTATAAGCCTATGCTATCATGACTGGCCTTCACATCATCATTTTGATGAGTGAAAAGCTACAGGTATGGTCTGGGAAGATGGCTCAATAGTTAAACAGCATTTGTTGCCCTTAGAGAGGAACTGACTTCAGTTACCAGCACCCATACTGGTACAATCTCTTTCTCTCTCTCTCTCTCTCTCTCTCTCTCTCTCTCTCTCTCTCTCTCTCTCACACACACACACACACACACACACACAGAGAGAGAGAGAGAGAGAGAGAGAGAGAGAGAGAGAGAGAGAGAGACAGACAGACAAACAGACAGGCAGACAGACACATAATAAATATTTTTAATATGTAAGCTTTTGATCGAATGTTGCTAGTAATAGTAATGTCAAATAGCTTTTATTAGGAGTTTTAAAACTGCATTATCTGCACTCCATTTTCTAGTTAGGCTACATGTGGTTTACCTGCCTCTCTAAAGAACAGCCTTTAATTATTTTGTGGGATTATTTTAGCTGATAGAATCTTAACTTCCCCTCTGATTCAGAAACCATTGCCATAATTACTCTTTATAAAAAGCTTGAATTTTAACATCTATAAAAGAGACCCTTTTTTCAGAAACTTTTGAGCCCTGATTTATTGATTACTGACAGCCAGACTTCATAACAACCTATAAATAGGGAACTGTGTGAACTTAATATACCTATAATCAAGCCAAGAGCTAAAGATGAAAGGAGAGGGAAGACAAAGAATGCTCCAAAGTCTTTTTGCTTCTTTCAAGGTCAGATCTATAGAGCAAAACTAACTGTGGTGGTTTGGCTGAGAGTAGCTTCCTAGGCCCATATGTCTGAACACTTAATTCCTGGCCAGTGGAACAATTTTGGAAGAATTAAGAGGTATGTTCTTGTTGGAAGAGATATGTCTCTAGGGTGGGCTTTGAGGTTTCAGAAATTCACAACATTGCAAGTCAGCTGTCTTTGCTTCATGCTTCTGGTTCGTGTGTGTGTGTGTTTGTGTGTGTATTGTGTATGTGTAGTATGGGTTTGTATAGAAGACAAAGGAAATTTTTATGTGTTGTTTCCATTCAGAAGCCATCTACCTTTTCTTTTTCCATTTAAGAGTTGGTTTCTTTCACTAGTATGATTGATGCCTGCTGATGAGTTTGGTCAGGCTGACCAGCAATCCCCAAGGACCTATGTGCCTTAGCCTTCCTAGCAATGGGACAGTACTTGTCACTGATTCCAACATTTTTGTAGATGCTTGGAATCAAACTACTCTAGCACCATGCCTGCTTGCTGTTCTCCCTGTCATGTTGGGCATGGGTTCAAATACCCTGAAAGTGTAATCTACATAAAAATGCTTTCTTTTATAATCTATGTTGGCCATGGTGTGAGTTGACAGCTGAGGCCAGAAAGAATGTGCGGGAAGGGACTGCAAATTGCTGCTTTCTATTTCCTTTTCAGTGAAAGGGCCATTCTGAATTTCCATAGCACAGACATGGTTGATTAATATGACAGAATAGTCATATTCTTTCCTTCAGGTATATAAAGCTTCTATTCATAGTAATTAGAAAAAGCTCAACCCTCAAACCATTATTCATTTTTCATATGTATATTTCTATTGAGGTATAATCTATATAAAATAAAGTACATGCATTTAGATGCACAATTCCACATAATTTAATTTTTAATTACATGTACACAGTTCATATTGAGCACTTTTAACTTCTACATACCTTGCACTCCTGTCCACTTGCCCTCATTCTACAGCAAATCTATCTTTCAAATTTTTATGCCTTTTCATAAACTTAACAAGTGCCATTTGTGCGACCATGGGTCTGGAACTATTTTTAGAACCTAGGTAGGTTCATTAGTGGATATCCAACTGAAGTTAGTCATATTCACTCTTCCAGAAATAGTTGACAGCCAATGAAATAGTTCATTGGTAGAGCATAAGAACCTATCAAATCCTCCACTGTCCATGACTCTTTGGTCCCTGAATGGTCTTGCATGGGCACAGTACAAGCATCAATCATTGGTTTGAGTTTCTGATAGTGGCTGGTATTGAGAGTACAGACAGAATAGCATTTTTAGTCATTGACCCAATCTTCTGTCTTTTATCCTATCCCCTCTTATGCACCAGAGTTTTGAAGGCTTTATCAAAATATCTTCTTTAGGGGTGAGCCTGCAACTGTCACTTTTTCTTAGGATTTTGGTCTGTCCTGAGTCTCTGCATTCATTGTCATTATAAGGAAAGGTTTGCCAGATTAAGGCTGAGGGTAGCTTTTATTCTCAGTTCTAAGGATAGGTCTAATAAATCCATATACCCATGTATCAGTCACCTTAATTTTGATAAGACACACTTCCATTACTCCCCCTAAATTAATTTGACAGCTCTTTTCACTCAATTTTTTGTACCACATCAACAATCATCATTGTGCTTTTCTTACTCTAGATTAGTTATTCCTTTTTCTTTTTTTTTGTGTGTGTATATGTGTACTGTGGATTTCTGTAGGGGACAAAGGAAATTCTCATGTGTTATTTCCATTCTGATACCATCTACTTCTTTTTTTCTTTTGAGAGTCAATATCTCTCACCAGTATGAGGCCTCCTGGTTAGTTTGAGTTGGCTGACCAATAAACCCACCTGTCTTAGCCTCCCTGGTATTGGGACTACAACACTTGCCACTGGGTCAAACATGTTTCGTAGGTACTGAGAATCAAACCTAGGTCCTCAAACTTGCACAGAAAGCACTTCACTGTCTGAATTCTCTCCCCTGCCCTAGATTTCTTATTAATGATCTCAAAAGATAAATATACAGAGATAGGCATTATACAGTATTTGTGTATTTAAAATATTTTATTTGATATGAGTTTGAAATTCATATGATGCATATTGTTAATTTGTGTCTGTTGATGAAAAGTATCTCTTGAAAGAAATAATTAGAGATCATTACAGTGTGTTACCACTGTCTGTGCCTTGTTTCTGTCATGTTCTTTCTGATATGCTCTTTACAGAGAGATTTCAAATGAGGTATAATTGAACCATGGGAAAAGAATTGGGAATTCCTAAATGAGAGAGAAGTGGTGTATTACAACAAAAGTAGACTATTTTGTCACTAAGGTAGTCTGTTGGGGCTTCAACATTTCAGAATATTTGCGTGAAATTACCTGCACAAGCTAAGGATGCAATATACATTGCCATTAAAGCATCATCTTTGATGTGTTTCTACATTTCTCTTGGGTGGGCTAGTTTTGATGCAAGCTTTTAAGCTTTTATTTTTGCTTAAAATGTTTATATTTTTGTTGTCTCGGATTTTGCTCCACTTTCCCTTGAATCAAATCTGATACTCTTGGATCTACGGCCATTTTAAGGCCATTCTGTCAGAATGTCTGGGGATTGGATATGGATTCTTAGATGATCAACATGTTAAAATTGGTCAGGTTTTTCTCATTGGTTTAGTATTTATAGAGATGCTGATGCTGGCCTTGAGGAGTGTCCTCTGAGACTAAAGTTTCCTAATCTAGATGGCTTTCTATCTTTAGGATCAATGATGAAAAGTATGACGGCAAATCTTGGTTTTTAAGTTCACACACCTGGAATGAAGAAACTTCAATTGAGAGTTGCCTCCATCAGATTAACCTGTATGGTGTAGGAGGTTCTCCTTTCTATGTGTTGCTTTCATTGCTCAAATAAAGAAACTGCTTTGGCCTTTTGATAGGGCAGAACTTAGATTAGGTGGGTAAGACAGAACTGGATGCTGGAGGAAGAAGGCAGTGTGGCAGACGCTGTGGATATCCTCTACAAGACGGACGCTGCTTAGATTCATGCCAGTAAGCCACAGTCAAGTGACGATACACATTAATGGATATGGGTTAAATGAATATGTAAGAGTTAGCCATTAAGAGTGGAGAGAGGGGAGCAGGGTGGGAGGAGGGGGAGTGAAATGGGAGGCTGGGAGGAGGCGGAAACTTTTTTTCTTTTTCTCAATAAAAAATTAAAAAAAAGAGTAACTCAAAAAAAAAGAGGTTAGAACTAATGGGCTAGGCAGTGTTTAAATTAATACAATTTCCGTGTGCTTATTTTGGGAGTTAAGCTAGCTGGGTGGTGGGACGTAGCCCGCCGCTCCACATTACAACACCTGTAGACATACCTATGAATGTATTTTATTGATTAATTATGGGTATAAATGGCTCCCCTTTGTGGGTGGTACCCTAACTGGGCAGATGGGCCTAGGCCATAATATAAAGTTGATTAAGCCATGAGAAAAAGTCAGTAAGTAACATTTTTTCATGGTTCATGTTTTGTCTCCAAGTTTTTGCCTTGACTTTTCTCAGTAAATATAAACTGTAAGCTGAAATAAGTTGTTTATTTTTGTTTGTTTATTTGTTTGTTTTGCCATAGTCTTTCTTATAGCAACTAAAAGAAAACTATAACAAGAAACCAGCAAAACGTTGGAAGATTTATTAAGTAATTTTCTTGGTTGAGGACATGAAGATATATTGGAAGGATAATGTAGTCAATGTGACTAATGGGGCTCATGATAAAGAAAAGGGTGATTAGAGTGTAAGGTGATACTCTAAGCTTTAGCTGAGCCATGTAGCTACAGTTGAAGTTTAAAATAAACAGCTCCTAGACTCTGTATTGGATTTGCAATAGACATTTTTACGGAGCTATTTATCTCTTTCTATGCTGGACAACCCTTTTCTGTATGGTTTCTCTTTTGTTGGTGAATACACTCACAGATTGAACACTGAAGTTTCCCTAAGTAGAATTAAAATGAATAGAGATGACTAGAATATGTTGCCACCCACCCGAACATTTCTAGGCTCCTGACTCTATAAGAGTATTTATAATAAAATGGAAAGTCATATAACCTTGCCAAAGGTCTATATAGAGAAAGGAAATGACAACCTGCTTTAATTTATTACATCTCATTAAATATTCTAATAACATGAGGGTATTTTATTAGACACTGTTTTGAATGAGGAAACTAATTGATAGTGAGATAACTCAATTGTCAGTATCAAACAGCTGGAAAACAGTAGAATTGAGACTGGACTCAGATGTTCTGAGTGTAACTCTCACACTTCTTCATATCTCCTGATAAAAATATTTTAAGAAATTGAAGATTTCCAACCAGATTTTGATAAATTAAGTACTCCATGGTCAGAAAGTGTATCATTAATTTAGCATGGACTATCATCCAACTACCACTTAATCTTTTTGGTTATATGCAGTATTTTGGAAGATTGCTGAACAATTTGAAATAAAAGATTCTGTAGAACTACAAAGATTTTTCCAAGGAGATAGGGTTAGAGAGTCAAGAAAGAAAAGTAATCAAAAAGAAGTATGTAATGAAGATGCTACATGGAACTGTTGATTTCTAGACTCATTTAAAATTAAAATATTAAACCATGAGAAAGTTGGAGTGCTTGCATTAATGTTTCAGGGAAGCAGTAGTCTAGTTTTCCCCACCTAGGCTTTGTCACATTTACAATGACTACAGAAGTTTTAAGTTTGAAGGATAAGCTCTACATGATGTTTCTTTTTTATGGCTAAATTGAGTCCATTATTAATAATTTTCATTTATTTTACACTAGCTCGCAGTTGCCCCTTCCATCCTATTCCCTTCTCCTGCCTCCATCCTACCTCCACCACCACCATTCCTCCTCTGTCTCAGTTCCAAATGGGGCAGGCCTACCATTGGCTTCAACAAAGCACAGCACACCAAGCTGAGGCAGGACCCAGCTCCTCAGCCTGCATCAAGGCTAGCGAAATAACCCAGAATTGGGACTATTTTTCCAAAAGCCAGCTGAATTGTTAGCAACCCCACAAACAGACCAGGCTACACAACAGTCACACACTTGCAGAGGGCTTAGGTCAGTCCCATGCAGGCTTCCTAGCTGTTGATCCAGAGTCTTTGAGCTCCAATGAACTCAAGGCCTGCTGTCTTTGTGGGACTCTTACAATTCCTCCTCCCTCTGCTCAACATTATTCCCGGACCTGGCCCAGTGCCTGGCTGTGGATCTCTGCATGGGCTCTGATCAGTTACTGGATGAAGGCTCTCTGATGACAATTAGGATAGTCACAAATCTGATTACAGGGGAAGGCCAGTTCAAACTCCAGCTCTACTATTGCTTAGGTAGGGTCATCCTTGTAGATTCGTGAGGGTTTCCCTGGCACCAGGTTTCTCCCTAATCCCAAAATGCCACGCCCCATCTAGACATCTCTTCATTTCTCTCCCCTTCCATCCTGTCCCAACCCTCCAATCCTGATCCCTCATGTTACCACCTCCCAAACCCCAACCCCCAACCTGCCCCCTCCCATTTTACCCAGGAGTTCTCTTCTATTTCCAGAAGTTTCTTATTGTCTCTATAACCCCATCAAAATGATTTATACCCAGCCAATTTCAGCGTCATATACCAAAGAATGGTTTGCCTGGAGTTAGACTGTTTCCATTTTTATATTGAAGGAACTTTAATTGTTACATATATATATATATATATATATATATATATATATATATATATATATTAGTACTCTAATCTTATATAATAAAAATGTTTATTACTTATATAACTTTTCCAATTCACAAAAAATGCATGTAGGTAAATATTCTCATTACACCATATTAAAATTTTATATAATATTAATATTATTTCAGGTATCATATGTAGATGAATACCTACTTTTACATAGACATCTGCATAATCTTCATACATGTTTCCTTTGCATTTTCATGTGCCTTTGCTTTCTACTTCTCTCTTTTCTACTGTCAGATAACTCACAATAACTCATGCTTACCCTTAATACTCCATATTTTTCTTATTCTTATGTAAATATACAGGTAATCCCTTGGGCATTTTGTCTTTATTTTCAACAAGATTATATGTATTTTTTGTATCTTGCTTTTATAAATCAAAAATACCTTTGAAACTATTCCTATATTCATCTTGGACAAAAGTGATGTGTTAGTGCTAATTGCTAGATAATATTCTATTAAGTGAATATATAGTAATTTATTCAGTCCTTTCTCAATAGTGAGCACTCTCTAGTTTGTTCCAGTCTTTTGTTTTTATTTTAATCACCATAAAGAATGCTGACATAGACATGTTTGTGCATGTGGTTTGTAATCACTATGGCATTAGCTGTAAGAAATGGTGCTGCTGACTTGAATAGATTAATGTTTTACTTCAAAAGGTGTTTGTAGATTGCTTTGTAAAGGAGCTTTAAATTTCCATCAGCAATATCTGGTTGCTACTTGATTTGAACTTTGCCATTCAAAAAGATTTAAAGTCCCACTTCATTTTTGCTTTAACTTGCCTTTCTTTGGCTGCAAGTGAATTTTTGGATCTACTGATTTGTGAATTGCTTCTTCCTTGCCTCTGCCTACTTCTTTATTACACTGTAATATGCCCTCTAGTTTATATTTCTGAAAGGGTTTATTACCATTTTATATTGTTTATATTGTTATATATTCATGCATCAGCTTGACTGATTTTCTAGGTGCTGATAATCTATGTGATTGAACTATTAATGTACTTCCTATGTTTTTAAATTTGATTATAATAGAATCTTATAATACAGGCATTTTTTATCTTATCATTTAACATAGTGTTCTCAAGATTCATCAATATTTATAGCATATACAAGCATTACATTTATTTATGTTTTTAAATGATATGTCTTACATGGCTTTGGTTAACCATTCATTGATCAATACTGTGTTATTTCTACTTTGATGCAATTATGAACAATGCTTCTATAATCTTTGTTTACAAGTTTTTCTATGAACATATGATTATTAATTTTCTTGGATAGATCTAGGAATTTGAATGTTGAGTCATGTGGTAACTCCTTTAGGATTTCTAGAGAACTGTAAGACTGGTTAAAAACCAAGTGAATTCATTGTACAGATTCAGCATTCAGAAATACACGAGGATTCCATTGTTTTTTTACATAATTATAGCTCATGTTAAATTGTTTACTAATTTTGAGAAGTCTGTGTGAATGGATGAGTTGTGAGAGGGAATGGCATTTTATTTTCAAAATATATTTCTTAAAAATAATAAATGTCAAAAATCCATTATCCAAGTTTTAAAATTATTTCTTTTACTTTTTGAGAGTAGAGTATAATAACATCATTTCTTGTTTCTCTTTCTTCATTACAAACCTTCCCACATACCCCTACTTACTCTTTTTCACATTTTAATTCATTAATTGTTGAAATGTATGTGTGTGTCTGTGTGGTGTGTGTGTGTGTGTATGTGTACAACCTGCCACTTGCTGTTATTGTCAGTGCTTCTAATAGTACAGAAAAAGGATATTAGTTAATAGCTCATCATGTTTGCTTTGCACTTATCCCACGCAATATTTGTGATATTGAACATATTTTTATGTCTTTGTTATTTCTGTATATTACTTTAACATACATACATATATATATTCAAATCCTCCATTTAGTTTTAAATCTGTTAGTTGTACTATTGCTGAGTTTCAAGATATTACTATACAATCTGATTAATAGAACCTCATCATAATTATGTTTTAAAAACATCTTCCCAGCTGTAAAGTATATTTTCATGTTTCTTGATATTATTTGGCAATAATATTAATCATAACAAGAGGAAATTTATATATTGTTTGTGGGAATTTAGACAAGTCATCCAGTATTGAAGTGAAAATGGAGGTTGCTCAAAAAAAAAAAAGAACATGAACCTAACTGTAGCCCTTCTGTGTATATAGCAAAGGAATCTAAGTCAACATACAACAGAGATACCTGTACATTAAGTAGCCAAATATAGATGAACAGATAAAGCAAATGAAGCATATTCACATGGTAGAATTTTGTTCAGCTATGACAAGAAGAATAAAATTATGAGCCGGGCGGTGGTGGCGCACACCTTTAATCCCAGCACTTGGAAGGCAGAGGCAGGTGGATCTCTGTGAGCTCGAGACCAGCCTGGTCTACAAGAGCTAGGTCCAGGACAGGCTCCAAAACCACAGAGAAACAGAGAAACCCTGTCTCGAAAAACCAAAAAAAAAAAAAAAGGAATAAAATTATGTTACTTGCAGGAAAATAAATGTAGCTGACAAGCATTATGTTAAGTGAAATTAGCCAGACATAGAAAAATAAATATCACAGGTATTAATATGCGAATCTAAATGAAAATGCATCTATACTAATCTATTACTAAATTAGAATTGGGACTATATTGAATGGAGAAAAAATTTAAAGAGAGGTGAAAAGAGTAACTGAGGACAATGTGATAAAAGACACATATTCCTTGTCTTTCGTATATACACTACCTAGATTAATTCTATTTATCTTCATGGCAAGAAAACAGAAGGAACAGTAGCTGTGCTAATCTGTGGGTGGAGAGATACAAACTTAAAGGCCAGTTTGATACTCTTAGATATTTAGCTGGAGAATCATAGTAGACTCAGCCTTGAGGCCTCTTAGCTTCCCAGCAGTGATAGGATTTATTATAAAACATACTTATGCATATGTAATTATTATAGTAGTAGGTTTGCATATAGCATTTTCAGAAGCATTTAATGTTAGTTATCCCTATTCTTATTTCACTCTCTACATTGCTTTTTTATACCTCATCCTACCTAATCATTTCTATTTCATTGTATCTCTTTTTCCCTACACACCACCATTCTGTCCCCCTTTTTTTGAAATCTCCCTCCACCCCTCATAGCTTCATACTTGCTTCCTGCCTTCTTTGGATACTTTAATTTGCCAATACATCCCACCTAAAGTTTCAAATCAAGCATCTTACATATGAGAGAGATTATGACCTGATTGTTTTCTAACCCTGGATTATCTTAATCAGAATGAGGTTTTTTTTCTAGCTCTAATCATTTTCCTGTGGATTTCATAATTTCTTTACAACTGAACAATATTCCATTTTATATATGAATCATATTTTCATTACCCATGTATTGGTTGTTCCTTCCAGGAGGTGGCTTTGACTGATTACACATTCAGTACTCTGCTTTATCTTTTTTCCTACTGGATTCTAGGTATTTGGAGATGAGATCACCAGTTTCTGTTTTCAGCTATTTGAGGTTCTGGTAGGTTGCATGCCTCATGTGTCAGTAACTCTGTAGTGAATGTGATGCACTCTCTATCCCTGTAGTACTAGGAATTAGCCACAGTACCCCTCTCTTGTTGAAGTATGTAAACAATTTTTCTACATGTTTTCTTCTTAATTAATATCATGGAAGAAAGGTTTGGGCCACTTCTTCAATTTCTTTTTTGATTTTTATACATCCTAGTGACTTGGCAATCATGATCTATTCAGGCATAGTAGCCCATACTTAAAATGCCTTCACTCAGAACACAGAGAGGCAGGGTGATCATGATTTCAAGGCAAATCTAGGCATCATAAATTTAAACTTTTTGAAGTGAAACTATATTTCAAATATAACCACAACAAATTTCAGTGTTTTGTTTATTTTCAATTTTCATTTGAAGGTCTATAATATAGGGTTCATGTACCTACTATGTACAAGGGAAGGAGAAATTTCCCGAGTTAGGCATTCTTGAATCCAGATACACATGGGCACAAGTGCCCAGTTAGGTTAGAAAATCAAGTAGTTTATAATTGAGATCTAAGAGGAAAAGAAAATTTTCTGTGTTTTCAGAATCTCCACCTTCCCCAAATTCCTTTAACCAGATAAGTTCATTAACAGAACATATGTGTTTAGTATGCACAGTCTCACAGACTAAATAAATATTCTCTGTCTCAGATACAACATTTGGAGTAATTAAGCAGAAAGTGTTTGGGAAAATCAATTTGTGGCTGATAAATTAATTGCAGATGATTCAGCTAATTCTATGGAATATATTACTTATCCAAAACCATGTTGAGAAAGTCATCTGCTTGTTATAGTAATTAATTATTTCAGTATTGTAACTTGAAACTTTTATCTCTTATAAGTAAACTAGTATAAACTTGTTTCTCTGACTGATAAGAAAATTAATGCCTGGGGAGCTGGATAAGTAGTGACAGAGGCAAAATTTAAAATTCCAATCCTTAGGTTTCTATGACAATATTCTTTCTGCTGTTCCACTTTGAGAATGAAAATTATCAAGCCATAAAAGCTAAATAGAGGATTATCAAAAATCATTTGAAAGATTAAAGACTTACCAGTAATGTCAAAAAGGGATTAACAGCTACCTAAACTATTCTTGTTGTAGATTATAAAGATAAATCTAAGATGCATTTTCTATGTATGTCACGGTTCCATATAGTTAGTTGTACAGTTGTATATAAATTGACTAATAAAGATACATAACTCAGTTTACACATGTGAAAGAATATTTAGGTGATTAACAGGGATAAATTTATAAATTTATGTCATCCTTCCTCTTTGGAAAGTTTAAATAGTTAGACAGACAGACAGACAGACAGACAGATAGATAGATAGACACATAGATATAGATATATTTTGGGTTTTCGAGGCAGGGTTTTTCTGTAGCCTTGGAGTCTGTCCTGAAAATAGTTCTTGTAGACCAGGATGGCATTGAATTCACAGAGATCCACCTGTCTTTGCCTTCAGAGTGCTGTGATTAAAAGTGTGTGCCGGGCGATGGTGGCGCACGCCTTTAATCCCAGCACTCGGGAGGCAGAGGCAGGCGGATCTCTGTGAGTTCGAGACCAGCCTGGTCTACAGAGCTAGTTCCAGGGTAGGCTCCAAAGCCACAGAGGAAACCCTGTCTCGAAAAACCAAAAAAAATAAATAAATAAATAATAAATAAAAAAATAAAAAATAAATAAAAGTGTGTGCCACCACTGTCCAGCTGATTATTTATATTCTAATTGAATGTCATTATTACAAAAATAAAAGTCTGTCTCTCTGGTCTAATACTCAATACTATAGATATCATTAGTGTTTAGATACTAAGAAAAATATCGGTATGTTGGTACCCTCTTTTAATCCCAGCACTTGTGAGGTTAAATATTAAAATTTCCATTAATTTGAGGCCAACATAGACTATACACTTTCAGGCCATTCAAGATTACCTAGAAAGATACTGTTTTTGCAAAGTAGGTAGAAACTAAAACCTTCAAAGAGAATTCTAATTTGATTGGCCTTATAAAAGCATCATGACCAAATCACTTTGGGGATGAAAGGAATTATTTGTCCGACATTGAGAGAAGTCAAGGCAGGAATACAAGGCAGGAACCTGAAAGAGAAAACATAGAGGAATGCTGCTTACTGGCTTGCTCACAGAACAATGCTTATCTTGCTTTCTCATACAACCTAGGACTTCCTGTCAAGGGAATGATGCTGCCTACAGAGTACTGTGCCCTTCTACATCAATTACTAATAAAGACAATCTCCCACAGGCAAATCTAGAGACAAAACAGATCTGAGCTTCAATTTAGGTGACTCTAGGCTGTGTCAGTTTGACAGTCAAATAATCAGGAGAGATTTAAAGCACTCTGTGAGTTTCATCCACCAAAGGCTTGCCTAAATTAGATCAGCTTAAAGTCGTTCTTAATGGTGAATAGAATCATAATTAAGATACCTGTACATTTTGTTTGTTCAATTTTGAAAAATTTGGGGACTGAAAAGGGGCAATATTGTTAATCATATTTGGGCAGCAGGTTAGAAGAAAGACTGTCCCAGTAAAGAAGAAAGAGAACTACTTTATATTCAAGAAAGCAAAGAAGAGAGTTCAGAGGGATCCAAATTAGGTTAAAGATTATAGATAAACTACTGGTATAGAAAAATAATGATTCCTATATGGAACAATTAAAAACATGGATAACAAAAGGCCTTGGATGTTAGGTTAAGGACTTTTCTTATATTTCTATGAAATAAGAGCCATTGCAGTAAGGATGAACTTCATTTTTTTTTAAAAAGCAATGCATTCTGAACACTAAAAAAGAGAAGAATAAGTCCATAACAGTATATACTGTCTTCATACCAATTGTTTACTTAAGGTTTTTGTACAGGAATGTGACATGACGAAAGTGTTGTTTTAGAACACTGAATGCAGTAGTTATGTACAGAATCAATGAAGAAAAAACAGGACAGGTGCCAAGAAATTTTATTCATGTGCATGCAAAAGGATAAGTAATAAATATTTCAGTTTGTGTAGAAAACAAGGCTTCTGCTCTAACTTCCAGCTCTCCTATTACAGCCTCAAATCAACATTAGTCAATGTGTGAGCAAATGAATGTGGCTGTGTGCCAACAATACTTCATTTATAAACACAGACTAAGGAAATGATTTGTCCTGTGGGTGAGAGTTTTCTTATGCCTGATCTAGAGTTTAGGGCAATGAGAGCATGGTATATTTAGTAGAGCAGACCATTAGGCTGGGTATTCTGATAACAGAAAATAAAATAAAATCACACATACACACGTGCACATGAGCACACACACACACACTAAAATTGTTCAGGAGTTACAGTTTTCTGAATAATTTTGACCAAAATCCATTTGTACCTGGCTGAAAGAGACAAATATTTAAGATAATGTATTTTTACCTTTGTTATGAAGATCACTGCTCCTCTTTGTTTCCTTTGAATACAGTTTAATCCTTGAAAGAATATGCCAGTGCACATAAAGAAGAGTACTAACATGAACAAAGCACAAAATAAGCTCAGTAACTTGGTGCTGGAGAATTTGTCTGTATTCTGTCAATTATATTTTAAATAAACACTGATTGGCCAGGGAGGTCAACCAGACAGGAAGTAGAGGTATGGCGATGAGAACAGGAGAATTCTAGGAAGGAGGAAGCCTATTCCTCCTAGTCCTGCCCAGATCACAGAAGAAGCAAGATGTAATCTACCCAGCTGAGAAAGGTACCGAGCCATGTGGCTAACATAGATAAGAATAATGGGTTAATATACGTTGCAAGAGCTAATAAGAAGCCTAAGCTAACAGGCCAATCAGTTTATAATCTTATGGAGATCTCTGTGATTTTCTTTGGGGCTTATCGCCTGTGGGAACTGGGCAGGGCATAATCCCCAACGAGCTCATGTAACTCATGTAACTTAAACACAGTAACTTAAACAGATAATATGTAATCAGTTTAGTGAAAAATTTTTACTGAATTGTATATGAATTCAATGAGTGTTTATGAAAACCCTGCTAAGAACTAAATCAGTGGATTCAGAGGGATTATGTAGTATATAAAATTATACATAGAACATAGATGAAATAGCTGAGAATTAAATAAATTGTTAGAACCAATAGTCCAAGCTACAACAGTGCTATTTTTTTAGGGTGGAAATCTTCCTAGGAGGAGGTTAGAGGGAAAAGATTTTATGAATCTTTGATGTGTTGCATATACACAGCATACTCCTTCTCTCAAGAAACAAGTAAAAGCATTTTTGAACAAGGGCTTATTGAGCATTATATAACAGAAAATGAACCAAAGGGGAAAAGGGATGTAGGAAAGCTTGCTAATACCAAATGTAGTAGAGGTTGAAAATCAGATATCCTTAAAGCCTGACTGTGCGCAAAAATGATATCATCAAGTGTCAATCAAGTATGACTCACAAAATTATGAGTAAGAAAGAAGGGTAAGACATAAACTCTGGCAATAAAAGAAATCTCTTGGATTTGGGTAGATAAACCAATCCACAAAATATTTGCTAAACAACTGTGAGGACCTAAGCTTTAACCCCAGCATCCAGGGGATGTGTAGAAATACTTTTGCAATCACAACATGTGGTAAAAAGAGACAGCAGGAGCTCTATAGAGACCGCTGTTCAAGCAGCCTCATCTAATTGGCAAGTCCCAGGTTTTATTGAGAGGTCGTGTTTCAACAAGAAAACTAATGTGGGTGCTCCTGAAGAATGATACACACACACACACACACACACACACACACACACACACACACATTTCTTTTAAAAGTAAAGTGTTAAGGCTCCATAATGTTGTTCAGTCCATGGTTAAATAATGGGTATAAAAGTCAATGAATTTATACAAATGGTATTGGATACTCTAGTTAGTGTGAATGGGTTCTCCAAAGAACTCGGTTTTTGAGATCTTTTAAATTTTTTATTTCACTATCCAAAATATGTTAAAGTCAACATGAGTGATGCAAGGTGGTAGTGCTGTAATTCTTGTTCATTTTCACCTTATTTACATCATCTGTAGCAGTTTGCTTTTTTTTCCAGATTTGCTGTTGTTGCTTTGCTTTATTTTTTTAAAGTGATACTGGGGTTACAAATAACTTTTTTTGTAATAAAGCTCACCAGGTCCATAGCATTAAATTGGAGGACTTTAGCAGGGTAGTTTGAAGGTCTGTATAGAATCAACCTGTCATTATCTGATATTTTAACAGCATTGTTTAGTGGAAGCAATTACTGAAAAGCATTATTAACATCAAAAATAGCTCTCTTACTGCTTTTCCTTATAGGATACAAAATACAATTTCACCATCAGAAACAAAATGTATAAAAATGGCTCAATTAGTTCACAGCAGCAAATGCAGAGGGTCAGATGAGTAATCTTCATAATAAAATGGGAGGGCAACAGAGGAATAAAGGAAGGAAGACAGTAAAGTTTTGATGTAATTCTTGGCACATCTATGTAAGTAATGTTTCTTTTCCTGTATCCTCCCTAGTCCCTCCTGGCCTTGTTAGGTGACAAGCTGATACATTATAGTATATAGTGCCAGTGACTAATAATAGCTTTAATGTTCTTTTACTCTAGAGAGCATTTGCATTAAGAAGGAACTTTTGGGGAGGGCTAATATAAAATAACATCTCTCAAAGAAAAATTTCTAGAATTTTGTAACTCAATGGAAATTTAGAGATATAAGGAGGATAAATCTATTGCATGCCTCTCAAGGTCACATTTTCGTGTCTGTTACCTATTCTACATATGTGTAAATGAAACATAGAATAATTGAATCATTAGCTCTGCTATACTAGAAACATCATGTTTTATTAGCATACACTCATTAAGCAAAATAGTGGCTTTTATTATGACCCTTTCATAGATGTATATAATATATTTGATCATTTTCACTCCACGTTCTCCTCTCTAATTTCATCCACCTCCCACTAGCTCCCTTCCTTTTCTTAAAAATAATAGTCTCCCTTATTCTTTGACATATTATTTTTAATCTAGTAGAAAGATAACTTTTAGTCAATGGTTAAAATCATAACTCAACTACTGCGAACTATGACTACATATTGAATCACTTGTGATACCTTAAATAATAAGATGATTCGTACTCATCTATAGAAATTCTGATTATGTTGGTCTTGAGTAGATCCTGAACACTGGTGTTTTCCACAAATTCTTCATGAGATTTAATGCCTTAGATAATAGAGAAGAATTAGTCTAATCTTAGACTCCCAGGTTTAGAAGATGTCTTCAAACTCATAAAAACATAGGTTTTAATTCTCTCTCTTTCTCTCTCTCTCTCCCTATTCCTCTTCCTCTCCCTCTGTCTAAGTGTATGCAAGTATAAGTGAAGTAAAGCCTCCTGGATTCACATTTTTGTCAGTAGGTATTTGGTTTCCAGGCCGTCCATTCTGATTTGGACAAACAATAAAGGGGCTCACCCATGGGAAAGGCTAGTTATTCTTCCAACAGTCATTAGTTCCCTGTAGTTCTTTGTCTAGGGGTGAACCATATAAGAACAAAACCTCCAAGACCAGGCACTGGAAACCTCACTTTGAATGATTGGTGACAGTAGTCCAAGTGATTCCATAAACAATATAGATTATTGATGTAGCCCTCTGTTGCTTCTCAGAAGTTGAGGTTGGGTCCCTATTGCCGAAGACATGGAATTCATAGAATGAATTCCAGATGATTCAAGCTGGATCTGACATGAAAGTATCTTTACTGTGGTTCAACTTCCAGTGTTCTGGAGAGTACCCCGCCAGTTGCCAAAGTAGGGAAGCAACTAAAGAGCTGCAATACCTGTGAAACACAGCAAGTACCAGCATGGAAAGATATGGATAAAGGTGAAATAAGTGAAATTCCCATGTTGATGGTAACCAATAGCTGTCTAATTGGACTTACTCACTTATCAGGAGGATAATCATGCCTGCTTCTGGAAATCTAGCCAGCTTCTTTGGGCTAGTAAGTTCACAGACTTTGAAAAAGAGTCCACTACCACCATTTTACTAGATAAGTATAATTCCTTACTACATTCTAAATCTTATTCTTAAACTCACAGATAAGTGTAGCTACCATCCTTTATCAAAGAAACTTCCTTTTACAGCAAATGCAGACTATCTTATTTATGCAGCCATTTTAGGAGAGACTTTCACATCAGGCTTCCTGTTATTCTTGTTCTCATAAACTTTCTGTCTCCTCTTTCACAAAGTTCCCTGAGCTGCAGATGCAGGAACTCTGATGCAGATGTATCCATGGAGGCTGGGAATCACACAAGCTCCTGTTCTTTTGCATTGTTTCTGGTTGTGTTTGGATAGACTTCTGTTTTGACAGTGCCTATTTCTTCTTCCATTCTATTTACTGATTGCTTTAGTGTTTAATTACTTCATTATTTACTGTTTTCTGTTTCATTATATTTTGATAGATAAGTTAAATTGCTTATTATCCTATACTAGTGTCTTTTTAAATGTCCTCTTTAACCCTTAGGATCAGTCTCAATGAATGCTTGTAAGAATTCTATAAAAAGACTTTCTATGATCAAATTGTTTTGAGAAATGCAATGATATAAATTATTTCTTTATTTGATGAAAGATTTTTCAGAGAATTCAGTGTACAAATTGCATATTATTAATCTCTAAGCATATTATAGTCTTTCCAAACTTTGACATGAATATTTTTTTTTAAATGGAGCATCCCAGGACTATCGTATTGTAAAACATACTTCAATATGGTTGACATTGATAACTTGGTCACTACCTTAACTGTTAAAGTAACAAGTGTAGTTTGGAAATCATAGTAATGAGTGGTAGGAAACTGGATGAGGAGGAGTGTCTTCTCACTTTGCTAGTGTTTAGTATTCAAGCCTTTCCTAATCATTTCCTTTATATGTAAACATTAATCTCCTGCTATTGCTTGGATTTCATATGTCTTCCAATGGCTCAAGTGTGAAAGGATTATCTACCAGGTTGGTAATATTGGTGAAAACTTTAGTAGATAGGGCCTTAGGGAAGATCCCTAAGTTATATTGTAAATGTAACTTTACAAATGATTCTAAGATCATGGCATCTAATAATACCAAATTCTGTAGAGAATGTGAAAGTAAATCTATATCTATATCTATCTCTCTATATATCTTTATATATTGTTGATGGGAAATAAACAGTGCATGACAACTTATCTAAAAATAAATAAGAAGTAAATAATAAATTAATAGATTGTGTTTGTTTCCATTTTTAATATTCCAAATCAATCAGGTAATCACTGCTATTCTTTTAATTTGTTTTATTTATGTTCTGCCTACAAGAAGAGAACCCAGAATCAATAAATAAATCAAAAATCAACTTACATATAACATAGAAAATGTGGCATAAACCAACCATAGCTGGATTACTTACCATTAGAAAGAAATTTCCCCACTTTTCAGATACCAGGATTCAACTATGCTGTGATCCTAAATAATATCTGAAAAGAGATAACATGTGGGAATGCTGTATGCACTTTAATTGACTCCTTATTATAAGGGCTATTGTCTTTTTTCTGTCTAATCATTAATAATATAACACAAAATTCTTATCTATCTTATATGACCAATGTTGTCTATGCTATTTATTCAAAATTCTGACTTTATATCACATCCAACTGTTTTTGATAATGTATTTCTTAATTTAAAGCTCAGGAAAATCCTAATGGTTCAGGGTGAGGGGCTTTCAAGGAAGATGAGACAGAATACTCTGGTATAAATGGTTTAAAAGGAAATTCTGGAGCAGAAAAGATTAAATTGGGGTGGGAAAGGGGAGAACAAGGTAGAGGAATGAATACTGGGAGAGATAATTAACAATAAAACCTTTTTAGAAATAGTCATATGGAAGCAAAGACTTTAGAAGTTTTCTGAAACGTGTGCACACATGCATATAAATAGTTAAAATGGAATTGCTGTATAATGAAGCAAAAATACTCCTACTAGACACTATATGGTAACAAATAAAAGGCATGATATTAGAAACTGAGTGACTTCTCTTAAAGTGCAGGTCAGTATGAAACCAAAGACCCACATGCTCTATAACTTAGTGGTAAGACCCTATTGCTAAAGCCACCACATACTTGAGTCATAGAATATGGAGAAATTAATCTTGTACTGACTTGGAAGCTTAACCCTTACTGTCTAGCTTTTAGAAAGAAGGAAGATATTATAGGCCAGGAAAGTAGAAAAGTAATTATCAATCTTCCTCAGCTGTGAATCCTGTTAACTACAGTAATTATTGGCCTTGCAAGACATGCAATAGTGGCATGAACTCATGGAAGTAACCAACTACTTGTTGCTTAGATCTAAGTTCTACTCCAAGAAATAAAAGCCATACCTGGCATCATTATTGATCCAATAACTTATGACTAGACAGGTCATAGGACACAAGGGAAGAACATGCTACTATTACTCTGCTAAATGGACATAGTATTAAACCAGCTCCTAATGACTTATTTCTGTGCATATAGATGAATGCATTGATCACCTCTCATCAGAGAAGCAACTGTTTATAATGGACAATAATTAACACAAAGATTCACAACTGGTCAAGTTGCATCAAATAAGAGATTGCAGAATGTTAAGTCCTGAATGGAGAATATATACTACACTTCCTTCTCCCAATGATCAAATATAATTGCAGAATAAGGTGCAGGACTGTAAAAATCAGAGTGGTATATAACAGTATCTAGACACAGCAGAAAAATACTATATATACATACACATGTGTATGTGTATATGGAACCAATATATGTGTATATATAGTGCATGTATACATATAACATGTATATATGTATATGATATGTATATATATGAACTCACAGTGGCTGTAAAAACATGTACCAGGCCCGTGAAAGTCCAAATTAGACCAAAACTCAGCATGGACAGAAGAGTTGGGCATAAAAGTCCTAGTCCTAGCTGAGGAGCTGTCAACAGAGAAGGGATCAATTTTCTCTTAAGAGTGTATTCCCTGAGAACTCAACCATTCTCCAATGGAAAGCTATATATCCAAGAATATTTGAACAACACAAATTGGCCTTGGAAGAAGAAGAAGAAGAAGAAGAAGAAGAAGAAGAAGAAGAAGAAGAAGAAGAAGAAGAAGAAACAAAGTTAGGTGGGTAGGTTGAGAGGGAATCTGGGTATCAAGGGTGAATATAGTCAAAACACAGTGTACTAAATTATATATGTGAAACACAGGGCTGGACTGATAGGTCCTACCATTGCAGAGGACCAGAGTTTCAACATCCACTTCACACAGCAGACAACCTTCTGTAACTCCAGCTTCAATGTATATACCTTCTTTTTGGCCTTGATAGGTATTGCACTTGTGTCCACAAACCTGCCTCCTTACATTCACATAATTGAAAATAAAATACGTTTTTAAAAGAGAGACGATTAGCACATTACACACCCAAAAAGGTTCATCCTCACTACCTATCAAAGAAATAGAAATTAAGACTACTTTGAGATTCTATCTGACCCCAGTCGGAGTGGTACACATTTAGAAAACAAAAGTACTGGCAAGGATATGGACATAAAGGATCCCTTTCCTGCTGCTGGTGGGAATGTAAACTAGTTCAGAAATGAAGGAAGCCAGTATGGATGTTTTTCAAGAAACTAACACATATAATAGGAGCAACACACAATGAACTCAGCAATTGTATTTATAATGTGTATATGTGATATATTTTATGTATTCTGTATATATTATATAGATGTATATATTTAACAATAATAAACAAGGAATAATAAGGCATGAATTTGAGAAGGAGTAAGGAGACATGGAAGGAACCAACCTAGTTGTCCAACAAGAAAGCGTTGAATAAAGAAAATATAATATGTCTACCCAATGCAATTTCTTTCAGCCATAACGAATGACGTTGTGTCCTTCGCAGGTAAAGAGATGATTCTAACAGATATCTTAATAAATGAATAAGCCAATCTCAGAAAGCTAGACTTCATTTATTTTCTTTCATTTGGGGCTCCTAGATTTGATATAGGTACATAAAAGCACAGATGTATAAATAATGTGAAAGCTGAAACAAAGTCATCTAGGACAACAAAGGAGAATTAATAGGAGGGAAGGAGAGGGAAAGGGGAGGTAATAGGGCATATCTTGAGAAAATGCTCAAAATATGTTATATACAAGCAAGAAAATAGCCTTGGATTATCAAGTATAATGAAAAAAGTTGTCTTCACTTGATTATGTAAAAGAAATCTTTGTGTCTCTCTAGTATTTCAAAAGAAATGAATGTTTTAAAGAGAACATCCTGTGCCTTAGAATTTTCTTCCTTCAGAAGTAATAGGTAGCTTGGAATACAGCAACATTTTACCATGTTGCTATTTGAGCTAGAAAACAGTGGGGGTTCTTTGAACTTCCAGTTACAAGCTCAACCTTGTATCAGAGAAAAAGGTGAGGTTTAATGCAATAGAAAGAATTTGGCAAGGTTAATGGGCCTGAGCATCTATTGTTAAACCCTCTCAGAGTTTCATCCTTGGGAAGTCTAGCTGGCAATAGTCTCCTGTCCAGAAGTGCAGATGAGAGCCTGAAAGGCTATAGCCCGCTGTTGCTGTAAATGATTAACCCCCGCTGAGTCCTTACATTTACCAAGAATGCATTAGGGATTCACATCCATTATGTGATGGAAATGTTGCTTGTCTGTTGACACTTCCTGGGTCTCTGAAAACTAGCCGTGCCTCTTCCTCAGCCAGGAAGAAACAATCAAGTCTGCACAAAGAAAAGTACATTTGACAATCGATGGAAAAATTACTCATCTTCTTCTCTAATTCAAAGTTGCTTAAACAGGTTTTAGATGATTATTAATTTCTCATGTAACCTTGGCACAGTGGGAGTTTTTAATAAAAACAACCTCATTTTAGTAACTTCACTAATACAAGAAAGTATTCTCACAGCAATAAAAGGGGGGAAGGAAAAGAAATGAACAAATGCTAAGTGGTAGGAGTAGCATGTGAAAAAATATTAATTTCAGCCCAAGGAGGAGAATTAAAACTGAAACCGCAATATGGCTATGGAGGGCACCTACATTTTCTCTGTTATTTAGACTTGAGAACAAAGAGAGGGCAAGAAGAAAATGAGGTTTTGACTACACCGTGGAAGAGGAAAGCTTAGCACCCTTCTTTCAGGGCTACAAAACTCACCCCAATATAATGTGATCAGGTTCATTACCTGGCACCATACATACCTTCTTGATTCTAAAAGAAAAAGGAAAACTAAAAATGGTAAAAATAGTTATTTATTTTCTCTTTGACCAAGAAGGGAGCACAACCTATTTCCTGCCTATTGCACCTGTGGAAACTTACAATGTTTCTGAAAGGATAGGAACTAAGCCTGGAGATAATACAGATTTATCTGTGAGACACTTGCAACACTCTTTTTCTGGGGAGGAAACTGTTGGAGCTTGGGTTGCTATTTCTGTCTCTGTTTTTAGGTTTTCTCAATTCTCAGCAGGAAGAGGCATATGTTTTTCTGTTTAGAATTTAAACTGTCCCTTGTGTTCTGTCAGTGCCCCTGCCCATTCCCTGTCAGCATGGGGTCATGTCTGTAATTCTTTTGGAGCCTGAAATACTTCTCTAAGAGTTGAATTTACAGGGAATCCTTCAGAAATTCAAGTTTCTTCTTATTTCCAAACAGTCCCTTGCTGGTCTAATGAGCTGACTTAGGAAACAATTAAAGAGAGTTAATGGGCATGATGTTGTCAGAACTGCAAAAAGTTTAGTATTTTTCCACACCAGTGTGGGATTCTCCTAAGCCTTAATTGGCTATTTGTTTTGAGAAAGGAGAATAAGCCTCAGAATAAGGTCCTAAAGGCCTTGCCCTAAAGCCATACAAAATTAACATAAAAAATCCAGTTGACCAAGAGGAAGGCTACAACATGGCTTCCCAGGTGGTCTAAATGTCACCGGTACTCCTGAGTGTCTGAGGGTCACCTATGGCTCATTATAAAAACACACAGCCTTGTGTAGACATTTAAGGTCCTAAAAATATGCTATGTATAACTGTCTAAAACTACATGGAATAGAGCATGCTAAATGTCTATGCTATACAAATGAGCCAAAAAGCCCATGCAGTGTTATATAAAAACCCTAACTTTGCCCAGCATGGCATTTGTGTTGCTCATCTCTTCTGTTGCTTCATCCTGGTTCCCAACCTGGAACTGTATCTTGAGCAAAACTCGCCCGCTTCTCTTGCACCTGTGTGTTCCTTCTCAGCTCCTTTCTCAGGGCAATAAGAACGTGTACCATTCCTGTGGTTGAACCCTTTAGACTCAAGAATCAGTCTATATCTGTCCAACATACTAGAATAAAACCTCGAGTTAGTCCAATGAGTACTCTTTCCACCAAGATGTCTGCCTGCTTTGACCATGTGGTCCAATCTTTCCATGTTCCTCTGCAGCATTTTTTGTACTTACAGAACAAGTTGGTCGACTAATTCTGGGCAGCCACACAACAAATCAGGAAGAGAATAATGCCACATTTTAAGGCACACACTTTCAGACTATTTAAATTTACAATGAGAATCATCTGTTCTCTCTTCCATCCCAGATATAATCCACTAAGCCATCTACAATTAACCTGGCATGTGCCTTGCCAAATGATGACTGGATCTCATGTTGATGTTATCACAGATTCCTTATGAAAACAGAGAGTTCATTTATTGATATGAGAAGAGTTCCTGGATGTGTACACAAAGAGAAATTGAGATGATAAATTAAACATTGTTATGAACACTTGTGGCACAGATCTTCCATAGCTCCATGTTTAACTAAACCAGGCCACAGATTTCAGACTCCAAATTGAGAGTTGAGGACTACAGGCATAGCAGCCTATTTTATGTTCAAATCCATACTGCAGACCAACCCAAAATGGTTAGCGTTTCATTTTTTTTTTCTTATCCAGAAGGTTTTATACTGAAGCTGCTTTATCCTTGGTCTGGTACAAGGATTAAGCCAATTAGTTATAAAATAGAACTATATCCAGGTTAGTTCAGATCATAAACAATAATTTTAATTATGTTAGAAAGATTAATGGGGAAAGAAAGATTCTAATAGAAATGAAATGGAAAATATGCTATGTGTAGAAAATAATCCTGCAGTTATCTCTTCTATTTCTTTTTATGTGTGCTATGTCATATCTATCTATCTATCTATCTATCTATCATCTATCTATCTGTCTATCTATCTATATCTATATATTTCATTCAATTAGACATATTGCACATTGTGGAAATCTATTGCAGCTGTAGAAATTTACAATTTATATTAAACTATAAGACAAAATCCTTAAGATAATATGAAGATTATATGTATTCTACTAAAGAGATTATAATTAAAATTCTCTGTTTATGTATGTTTTCTCTATTTTCACATATCTTTGGCTTGTAAATGTATATATTGACATGGCATTAACTCTAGCATAATGCTAGGTGATTTTGTAACTACATTAGTTACTGAATTTTTACTGGTAATTTCTTTTTATTAATTTATTTAAAAAATACCAATCCAAATTTTCACTCCCTCCCCTCCTCCCATTCCCTCCACACACCCTCCCGCCTCACCCCCATCTAATTCTCAGAGTGGGTAAGACACTTTGCTTTGTGGAAGGTCCAAGGCCCTTCCTATTACATCTAGGCTGAGCAAGGTATATATCCAAAGAGAATAGGATTCCCAAAAGCCAGTACATGTAGTAGAGATAAATCCTGGTGCCATTGCTAGTGGCCCCTCTGTCTGCCCCAGCCATGCAATTGTCAACCACATTCAGAGGGACTAGTTTGGTCCTATGCTTGTTCCTTCCCAGGCCAACTGGAGTTGGTGAACTCATATTAGCTCAGGTAAACTGTTTCAGTGGATAAACCCTTCATGGTCTTGACCTCTTTGCTCATATTCTCATTCCTTCTACTCTTCAACTGGACCTTGGGAGCTCAGTTCAGTACTCCGATGATGGTCTCCGCTTCTGTTTCCATCTGTGGTTGGATGAAGGTCCTGTAGTAATATTTAAGATAATCATCACTCTGACTACAGGGCAAGGCCAGTTCAGGCACCCTCTCCTCTATTGCTTAGGGTCCTAGCTGGAGTCATCCTTGTGGATTCCAGGGAACTTTTCTAGAGTCAGTATTTTTGCTAATCCTATAATGGCTCCCTCAATCAAGATATCTCTTTCCTTGCTCTCATATCTGTCCTTCCTCCATCTCGATTATCCCATTCCCTCAAGTTCTCCTTAACCCTCCCCTTCTCCCCTCCTCTTCCCCGTCTCCCCTTCCTTCTATCCCCTTCCCCCATGCTCCCAATTTTGTCAGGCGATCGTGTCTGTTTCCAATTTCCAGGTAGGTCTATATATGTTTTTCTTTGGGTTCACCTTATTACTTAGCTTCTCTAGGACCATAAACTATAGGCTCATTGCTTATGGCTAGTATCCATTAATGAGTGAGTACATACCATATGCATTTTGGGGGGTCTGGGTTACCTCACACAGGATAGGTTTTATTTTTAATTTTTTATTGAGAAAAAAAAGTTTCCGCCTCCTCCCAGCCTCCCATTTCCCTCCCCCTCCTCCTGCCCTTCTCCTTCTCCCTCCACTGCTCTCCCCCTCTCTCTCCAATCCAAAGAGCAGTCAGGGTTCCCTGCCCTGTGGAAAGTCCAAGGTCCTCCCCCCTTCGTCCATGTCTAGGAAGGTGAACATCCAAACTGGCTAGGCTCCCACAAAGCCAGAACATGAAGTAGTGTTTTTTTAATCCCATCCATTTGCATGCAAAGTTCAAGATGTCATTTTTTTTTCTGCTGAGGAGTACTCTAATGTGTAAATGTGCCACATTTTCTTTATCCATTCTTTGGTGGAGGGGCATCTAGGTTGTTTCCAGGTTCTGGCTATTAAAAATAATGCTGCTATGAACATAGTTGAACAAATGCTTTTGTAGTATAATTGATCATCTTTTGGGTATATGCCAAAGAGTGGTATTGCTGGATCCTAGAGTAGGTTGATTCCCAATTTTCTGAGAAATCATCATACTGATTTCCAAAGTGGTTATACAAGATTGCATTTCCACGAGCAATGGATGAGTGTTCTCCTTACTGTACATCCTCTCCAGTACAAGCTATCATTAATGTTTTTGACCTTAGCCATGCTGACAGGTATATGGTATCTCAGAGTTGTTTTGATTTGCATTTCCCTGATAGCTAAGGAAGCTGAACATTTCCTTAAGTATCTATTGGCCATTTGAATTTCTTCTATTGAGAATTCTCTGTTTAGTTCAGTACTCCATTTTTTAATGTCTAATTTCTTGAGTTCTTTATATATTTTGGAGATCAGTCCTTTGTCTGACGTGGGGTTGGTGAAGATCTTTTCCAATTAAGTGCCTTGCCTTTTTGTCTTACTGACTGTGTCCTTTGCTTTACAGAAGCTTCTCAGTTTCAAGAGATTCCATTTATTCATGGTTGCTTTTAGTGTCTGTGCTACTGGGGTTACATTTAAAAAGTGGTCTCTTGTGCCCATGCATTGAAGGCTACTTCCCACTTTCTCTTCTATCAGATTCAGAGTGGTCAGATTTATATTGAGGTCTTTAATCCATTTGAATTTCAGTTTTGTGCATGGCGATAGATGCAGATCTATTTTCATTCTTCTATATGTTGATATCCAGTTATGCCAGCACTTTTTGGCATTTGTTGAAGATGCTTTCTTTCTTCCATTGTATAATTCTAGCTTCTTTGTCCAAAATCAGGTGTTCATAGGTCTCTGTATTAATATCCAGATCTTTAATTCGATTCCATTGGTCAACATCTCTGTTCTTATGCCAATACTGAGCTGTTTTGATTTGTGTAGCTCTGTAATAGAGCTTGATGTCAGGGATGATAATGGCTCTGGAAGTTCCTTTATTGTATAGGATTGTTTTGGTTATCCTGGGCTTTTTGTTTTTTCATATGAAGTTGATTATTGTTTTTACAAGGTCTGTGAAGAATTGTGTTGGAATTTTGATGGGGATTGCATTGAACCTATAGATTCCTTTTGGTAAGATTGCCATTTTTTACTATGTTGATCCTTCCTATCCAAGAGCATGGAAGATCTTTCCATTTTTTGCTATCTTCTTCAATTTCTTTCTTCAAAAACTTAAAGTTTTTGTCAAATAGGTCTTTAACTTCCTTGGTTAGTGTTACCCTAAAATATTTTATGTTATTTGTGGCTATTGTGAAAGGTAATATTTCTCTGATTTCCCTCTCAGCTTCTTTATCCTTTGTGTATAGGAGGGCTACTGACTTTTTTGAGTTGATCTTGTATCCTGCCCCATCACTGAAGGTATTTATCATCTATATGGATTCTCTGGTAGAGTTTTGGGGGTCATTTATGCAGACTATCATATCATTTGCAAATAATGAAAGTTTGTCTTCTTCCTTTCCAATTTAATCCCCTTGATTTTCTTATGTTGTCTTATTGCCATTCCTAAAACTTCAAGAACTATGTAAAAGAGCTATGGAAAGAGTGGATAGTCTTGTCTTGTTCCTGATTTTAGTGGAATCTCTGAGTTTCTCTCCATTTAATTTGATGTTAGCTGTTGGCTTGTTGTATATTGCTTTTATTATATTTAGATATGATTCTTGTATCACTAATTGCTCCAAGACCTTTGTTATTAAGAGATGTTGGATTTTGTCAAATGCTTTTTCAACATCTAATGAAATGATCATATGGTTTTTTTCTTTCAGTTTATTTATATGATGGATTACATTGATAGATTTTTTGTATGTTGAACCAGCCCTGAATCTCTGGGATGAAGCCGACTTGATCATGATACATAATTTTTTGATGTGTTCTTGGATTCGGATTGCCAGTATTTTATTGAGAATTTTCACATCCATGTTCATGAGTAAGACTGGTCTATAATTCTCTTTTTTGGTTGAGTCTTTATGTGGTTTTGGTATCCGAGTAACTGTAGCTTGATAAACAATTTGGTAATGTCCCTTTTGTTTCTATTATGTGGAAAATTTTGAGAAGTATAGGTATTAGTTCTTCTTGGAAGTTGTGGTAGAATTCTGGACTAAGACCATTCGGCCCTGGGCTTTTTTTCGTTGGGAGGTTTTTGATGACAGCTTCTATTTCCTCACAGCTTATAGGTCTATTTAAATTGCTCACTAGTCTTGATTTAATTTTGGTATATGGTAGTTATCTAAGAAACTGTTCATTTCTTTTACATTTTCCAATTTTGTGGAGTACAGGTTTTTGTAGTAAGATCTAGTGATTCTCTGAATTTTCTCAGTGTTTGTTGTTATGTCCCCTTTTCATTTCTTATTTTGTTAATTTGGATGTTCTCTCTCCAAATTAGTTTTTTGATTAGTTTGGATAAGGGGTTTGTCAATCTTGTTGATTTTCTCAAAGAACTAGCTCTTTCTTTCATTGATTCTTTGTATTGTTTTCTGTTTCTATTTTATTGATTTCAGCTCTCAATTGCATTATTTTCTGTCTTCTACTCCAACCTGGGTGAGTCTGCTTCTTTTGTTCTAGAGATTATAGGTGTGCTGTTAAGTCACTAATTTGAGCTTTCTCTGTTTTTCTTTTTCTTTTTTTAATGTGGACACTTAGTGTTATGAACTTTCCTCTTAGCACTACTTTCATAGTATCCCATAGGGTTTGAAGGTGTTGTGCCTTCATTTTCATTGAATTCAAGGAAGACATTAATTTCTTTCCTTATTTCTTCCTTGACCCAGTAGTTGTTCAGTAGTTGACTGTTCAATTTCCATGAGTTTGTAGGCTTTCTGAGAGTAGGACTGTTGTTAAATTCTAACTTTAATCCATTGTGATCCGATAACAGCACAGGGGGTTACTCCAATTTTTTTTTATATCTGTGGAGGTTTGTTTTGTTACCAAGTATGTAATCAATTCTAGAGAAGGTTCCATCAGGTGTGGAGAATAAGGTATATTTTCCTGTTTTGGGGTGTAATATTATATATATATATACATACATATATATATGTGTGTGTGTGTGTGTGTGTGTGTGTGTGTGTGTGTGTGTGTTAAGCCCATTTGATTCATTACATCTGTTAGTTCTCTTATTTCTCTGTTAATTTTCTGTCTGGTTGATCTGTCCTTTGGTAAGAGTGGAGTGTTGAAGTCTCCTACTATTAGTGTGTGGGATTTGATGTGCTATTTAAG
Source organism: Microtus oregoni (assembly GCF_018167655.1). Lineage (NCBI taxonomy): Eukaryota > Metazoa > Chordata > Mammalia > Rodentia > Cricetidae > Microtus > Microtus oregoni. Next base: position 15,572,598 of record NW_024543828.1, read on the forward strand.
TTTTAGTAATCTTTCTTTTACATATGTGGGTGTTCTTGTATTTAGGGGCACAGATATTCAGGATTGAGATTTCATCTTGATGAATTGTTCCTTTCATGAGTATAAAGTGTCCTTCTACATATCTTCTGAATGATTTTAGCTTGAAATCAATTTTGTTAGATATTAGGATAGTCACACCTGCTTGTTTCTTAGTTCCATTTGATAAGAAAATCTTTTCCCAACCCTTGATTCTGAGGCAGTGAGTGTCTGTCTTTGAGGTTGTGGTACATTTCTTTTATACAGCAGAAGGCTGGATTCTGTTTTCGTATCCATTCTCTTAGCCTGTATCTTTTTATAGGTGAATTGAGTCCATTGTTATTAAGTGATATTAATGACCAGTGCTTGTTAACTCTGTGTATTTTGTAGTAGTAGTGTTTGTGTGTTTCCCTTCTTTGGATTATACTGGCAGGGGGTTATCAGATGTCTGTGTTTTTGTGTTTTATTAAAGATTTCTTAGGATTTCTATTGCTATGAAATAATGCCATGATGAAGCAACCTGGGTGAGCAAACGAATTCTTCCAACTTATAACTCTCATGTCATTCTCTACTATTGACAGATATTAAGGCAGGACTCCAAGGCAGGAATCTGAAATAGGAACTAAAGCATGAGGCCATGAGGTTGTGCTGCTTACTAGCTTGCATGGCCTGTTTTCTTATAGCAACCAGAACTGTCAGCTCAGGGTGGCACCATCTAGAGTGAGCTGGGCCCTCTCACATCAACCACTAAGAAAAATCAATTACAGACTTGCCTGTGAGACAATCTGGTTGGGTTATTTTTTTCCGTTGAAGTTCTCTCTTTGAAAACAACTCTAAGTCTGTGTCAACCTGACAAAACAACTGGCCAGGATATATAATAATGTGCCACTTCTCAATGTCAGTGCTTCCTGAATGACAGAACAATCCAAACTACATGAGTAAATAAGGGTGACTGTATTAAAGCAGGAATGTTTTCAGTCTCAGGAACTGAACTGAGTATAGCAGAGACTCCAAATGCTAGCCTTAGATATATCTAGCCTCTCTCTGCTCCATTGTTTGTGCTAGAAACTAACCCTCAAAATATAATAGAAAAGACATCGTGCATCTCTAAAGTTATTACATTCTACTATATGAACAATCATAGAAAAATCAAGCTCCTCAACTCTAATTATTCTCATAGTATCTTAGGAGTTTCTTTGATTCAATAAGTTGGATTGTGAGCTTACTCTCGAGCCAGTCACTGTGGCTAAAAGGATATTGTATTTTTATTGACTAATCTTGAATCCTTTGCTTATTTTGAAATCTCACAGTATGGTTTTATCAAAAAAATGAATTTACTTTTTTAATCAGATGTGGTAGTTTGAATGTAATTGGCCCTGATAATCTCACAGGGAGTGGCACCATTAGAATGTATGGCTTTATTGGAGTTTGCATGGCCTTGTTGGAGGAAGTGCATCACTATGGGAGTGGGCTTCGAGGTTTCCTATGCTTCGCCCAGTGTCTCAGTCCACTTTTTGTTGCCTGCAAGATGTAGGACTCTCAGCAACTTCTCTAGCACCATATCTGCTTGAATGCTGCCATACTCCCTGCCATAATGATAATGGACTAAATGAACTTGTGAAACTGTAGGCAAGCCTCCTCAATTCAATGTTTTCCTTATAGGAAATGCATTGGTCATGATTTCCTTTCACAGCAATACATACCCTAAATAAGACATCAGATTGAGAGACTATTTAAGAAACAAAAATACCAATATGTGCTTTCCTGGTATATAAATAATGCAACTTAAATCGTGTCTCATCCTCCTTTGTACTTAAGCCATTGTAAAGGTTCACATGCAGCATGGAATTTAAGACATCAAAGATATTTGCTGATACTAATTACCCAGTACCTCACCTAGTTATGAAAGGACCTTACCTGAAAAGCAATGCTTATATAGCCAATGTGTGGTGTTTGGCTGTTAACATACTATTAGCATCGTCTCTCTAGACATGTCCATTTGTACATTGAGTAGTAATACTAGGAAGCATTCTAGTGATGTCTTAACCTCAAGGGCCCAGATTACAAAAATTAGAAATAATTAAGGCAAACTTTTAAAAAAGAATTGGTTTATATGCCTTAGACTTAGAGAAAATGTTATATTTGCTCTGAACATCAATACTGTCCTGTTGTGGGGGGTCCTTCTGTCTATGCATTGCTTGTATTGGTTAATGAATAAAGAAACTGCCTTGGACTGATAGGTAGGTGGAGAGGACTAGACTGATTGCTGGGAGGAAGAAGGATGGAGTCAGGAGACACCATAGATCCATAGCTGGAGGTAGATGTGCTGAAACTTTGCTTGTAGACCATGACCTTGTGGGGATATACAGATTAATAGAAAAGGGTTAAATTAAAATGTAAGAGTTAGCCAATAAGAAGATAGAGCTAATGGGTCAAGCAGTGATTTAATGAATACAATTTCTGTGTGATTATTTCAGTTCTGGGTGGCCGGGACGAACAAAGCAGGCCCTCCTCTTATACTGTTCATATACCACAAACATGGATCTTATGGTATTATTTTTCTTTATTTTATAATATTGGGTATTCAATGCATTATAGAAATTCAGTTTTACACCATTCTAAAATGCATCTGTAAATTAATGGTCATCTGTAGGTGACAGAAAGACATTGTCAAACCTAACTGGCTCATTTTGCGGAAAAGAAAACAAAGAAACTAACAAAAAGAATCCAAGGCAGAATTAAGTTATTCATTAGTATTCTGCTTTGAGTAATTAAAAATACAAATCAAATTAATTTGTATAATTTAGTTTGGTCATAATTGTATTTAAAATTCCATGGATGCTGAATAATATGACAACCCAATCTTTCTGTCTGCATCTTTGTATCCTAACAGATGTGCTGGCTTACTCTTCATACTTCACATGGTGGTTTTTTTTTTTTTTGGTGATTCTTAACCTCTCTCATGACACTAGTTAAGTGGCTGACACAGTTTCATACTTCCCACTCCCACTAAACTAGAATAGAGGAAGACAGAATTTTTCCCACTACTTTCTGTGGAAGTCTTATCTGTTCTTCTTTGTTGGCATGAATTAGATCAAGTACTCATGCTTAAACTGATACTTTGGTCAAGGAATTTACATTTTATGATTCATCTAGATCAATGATTACTCAGATATGATTTTAGAAAATGAATTTAACAAAATATAAATAGTACTGAATCAACGTCAAAGAATAATTTCTTATCAGAATTTTTTCACTTCATTTTTATTTTTCTGAGAATTCATACATGAGTACTGTATTTACATCATTTTCATACCTCCCTCACCTGCCTCCAACTCCTTCTGTGTCAGCCTGACTCCTACTTAAGAACACTTTGAAATAGACATAGGGAAGTATAGTATTTTTACATTTACTTAAGTGTGTGCATGCATATGTATACATATGTGTGTGTATGCATGTATAAAGTTAAGTGATGTTATACCACTTGAGCTAATAATTCTTCCCCCAAGAGGAATAAAGTATTTAATAAAATCCTCAATACCAAGCATGGGAAAACTCTCTTTGAGCTATTCTTTGGAGAGGTCCAAGAAACTCCCAGAACAATGTAGATCTTAGCTATTGTCATTGGTTGACTTCCATAACTTAAGGAAGGGCCTATTAGATAACCCACATGGGACACAGGGCTTCGACAAATCAAGCTGGAACTGACCAAGAATAAATTTCTCAGTAATCTATGTATTTTTGTTGAAATATGACTGTTTGCCTGACAATATAAACAATAGGTCTCTGAGGTATTGATCTTTTAGGACTGTACAGTTTAATTAAATAAATAATACTTTACTTGTCTATTATTATGATTAGAATTCCAGAAGCAGTTAACAAAAAAATAACCAGGACTTGAACATGAACTTGGGTTTGTGTGATTTCCCCTTCGTGTGTTATATAACTCATGGGGAGATTCTGTATTTAGTTGAGTACTTTCATATCCAGAATGATTTCATTTTGAACATAATGAATTTTTCAGTTAATAAAAACCCTACTGATATGTTCAAACTTCATTTATTTGTTCTCATTTTTCTTAGTGCTCAAGCCTGCATCCAGACTGGCAAAGTTTCTGTTTGTCTGTTCATTATATTATACTACTTTCTCTCCATCCTCCTGCCTCTTTGGACTGGGAGGCGGGGAAGTAAGCGTTTTTTTCTCCCTAATTGATGCTTCTGACATTTCTCTTATAGCTAATGCTGACTGCCCATTATGAGTGACATTGAAATTCAGGCTCCTTAATATAGCACATTTATGGGTTCTAAATCCACTTTCACAGGTGCCACAACACAGCACAGCATCCTGATGCAGGCAATGTATGCCTGCCCCCCCCCCCACTAACCAGGACTAATGCACATTTTGAAAGGTACAATTTTTCAAATGGGAGAAATAATTTACTAAATCAGACTGATGTTTTTGTAGGAATATGGAATGGCTCACAGGCTCTTACACAAGGTTAATGTGGAATAATCATAATAACAGCAATTGTGAGCAATAAATGTTGGTTATGGAAGGATAATGTTTTAGCTTTTTTCCTCCACATGTGTTGTATACATTAAACCCCCTTTGCATGAACTTGAAGCAGGAGATACATTTGTGGCTTTTACGATTTCCTGCCCTCCAGCCATTATTTTGCAGATTGTACTGATGATCTTTTCTCCTTTGACATCTGCTAATGGTAACAATACCTACACTCCTGGTTCATTTTCCACGCAGCAATGTATTGGGAACACAAGGTTTCCTCACGATCTTGGCTCATCTCTCTGTCCTTGTTTTAGGTCTCAAGTACTAGATTCCATTGTCGGAGGTGTTATCCAGAACCAAATCTACAACACAGGGATTCACATGGAGAAGATGGGATGTTTAAACTTTAACAGAATAGAGCACTGATTGGATACTTCAGAAAGTATAAGGCAACAATCCTCAGGAAGCCACTGTTTTTGCTACTTACAAAAGACCTACATCAGAATACTGTTAAGAAAAGAGCAAATCTATTCTTTTCTTTTCTTTCCTGCTTATTTTCGTTTTACAGTTTTTTTATTGTGTGTTCTCATCCAATCATTTGTATTGCTAAGTTGCTACATACTTTTCTGGGGTTTTTTCCTCTTTCCTAAACTCACAGCAGCATTTTTCATTGGCCCTTTGTTCACAAGAATGTTATGGCAAGGGAACTCATTACTCAAAAACCTTGCTTTAAAAATTTGTAACCTTTTCCTATTGTATATTAAATAAAAAACATAAAAGCATGTAATTAATCCTGATGGGCACAATGACTCATTAGAGATAGTCACGGAACTCAACTCAAAATATTATGCCCTCTGACAGTGTACCTGGAGTTATATATGGTGTACAGAGGCAGAAAAGATAAATAAATTCAAAGATAAAAATTCTTAGTTCATTTAAATAAAATCAGCTTTAAGTTAGCCAGCACATGGAGCGGAAAACATTCACAATACATTCACATCATTTTATACAAAAGGTCAGCCTACAATTTGCTTAACAGCATTTTGCCAAGTGCACAGCTGTCCTTCCTTCCTAATGGAAAAAAAAATTTCCCAGCTGAGTTGCCACTGCACTTGGTAAACAAGATAATATGGTATGTGCTAAGGCAGACAAGTACAGGCACACACACACACAATACACACCCACACATCCCAAATAGCAATAGTTTATTTCAATAGATTTAAAAGCATTCAACTATCAATCTTTCTAGTCTCATTTTTGTCCCTTGGGTCTGTTTTTACATATATATCTTGTTTCTTTGTATCTCACTGCCTCTGATTCCTGTACTTGGGGAAAGATAATTGTTACAATTTAGTTTTTTTGCTCCAATTCTCTAAAACTTTATAATCTCTGTTTCTTCCTCTTTATTTCAAGACCAAGAATTCTGAGCTTTGTCACATTCTATAGAGACAACTCCAACATATTTGCTGTAAGGAAAACCACATACTTCATCATGCACATCCTTTTCTCCTTCTACCTTGTAAAGCAATCCTTATAAAACAGTCTTTTTCCATACATGAGAGGGCTTCTCCTGACATGTCTAGGCAAACATGTGGGATATCTTCCATGAGCTCTGGCCTTAAAACACATTGAAAACATGAATAAGACACATTTAAGTTACCAATATATCTCTGCTTTTCAGCCCATTCATTTTTCTGCCTCTCTCCCTGACTCCATCTCCTTCTCATTCTTTCTTTTTCACCTTTAATGATAGCCTTTCATTTTGGTGAATTGGAATTTCTGCTATAAGGGAGCTTTATTTTGAAATCCATTCATTTTGCATTTCTTCACAGTCACTAACTATTCAGCTGAAGACACCGGATCCAGGCTGGCTCTTTCATTGGAATAATAATTTAAATTATCTTCTTCTCTTTCATACTTTTAACATTATATTTCGGTCAACAATATATGCCACTTCCAAATTAATATAGACTCCCTTTTCTCTCTCTGCTACCATTGATCCAGAGAATATTTGAATTACACATACATATTTAGATCTCCTTTGCATAGATGTCTGTCTAGGAAGTTACATGTATATGATCCTGAAACTACAACTAGAATATTTTAGCTAGTACTTTGTTGATGTCCAAATGAAAGACAGTACAAAGCTTTTGTATTTGTTTACTCAATCGACAACCAAATAGTGAGCTCTTGCACCTGTTACCTGTGCTAGTGACAGGGCATCAAATGAGAAACATGGCTCTAGTCAGTATAGATCTTTCATGTAGTGGTTTATTGCCATAATGTACAAGTTAAGAAAACTCTGGGCTACAATTTCTTTTATGGTCTTCTCTACAGCAGATTCAGTTTCTTACTCATTTATTGGGTAAAACAATCATACAAGATTTTCTGGGGAGTGTACTGATGTTCACACTGAATGTCTATGTCCTAAGATTGGTCTTGAGAAAATTGAGACTGTTAGTCACACTATTAAATTTTAGTTATTTTGACTCTAGCATACAGAAATATCATTCCTAGGTCTTAAATGTATATCTCCCAAGGGTTCACAAGAAAAACACAAAGTATTCTCTGTAGCTCATCTTGCCTCACTCTTCTTTCATTTCAAGCCTCGATTCTTCTTTTCCTCTTCCCAAGGAAAAGACAAAGTGATCTTCACAGGTATCAGGTGGAAGAGAAGAAAGATTAAGATTTAGAGAGACATCCTTCCTAAGTCAGCCTGTGTTATGAGAACACTAGGAAGTCAATGGCAAAGAACAGCAGGCTGTTCTTTTGCAGCAAAGGCCCAGGTAGGCAATTCAAGGAATATGGCTTGTCAGTAGACCATCTCAACAAGGTTCTCTGACCTCTCCAATTTGCTGAAAAACCAATGGATAGATACATCATCAACATTTTTTTCCTATTAAATGCTTTTGAGCATCTGTCTCTAGGGTAAAATGCTACCTTCACTGAAATTAATAAAGTTAAGCCTGCCGCCTTTAAATTAAAGAGGGAAAAGCACTAGCAAATTGCAGGTTCACCTATATGGTAATCTTCCATTTGGCTCTTATATAATCTCCGATAATCCCTCCATAGAAGTTTGTTAGTTGAGCACAGTTATGGGGAGCCTTGCTACTCCCATGGTAAAGGAAGGTCAATCTTTATAAAGTTTCTAAATTTTTACTTATGAATGATAACCACTGAAAAGACACAAACCAGAGGCAGAAGGCAAGTCACAGCTTTTCTGCAAAAATAGACACTCGTTCTCTGTTTAACTGCATTTTGTAAAGCATCCTCTAATTTGACATGTTCCTGTGTGCTAGTATATCTTTAATAAAATCTCATTATCTGAAGTACCATTAACCTTCAGCACCATTGGCATAGATATGACGTACTCTCCATATTAAACACAAGCTCTTCAGCAGCTTGAGAAATGACCCATAAACAAGAACTTCAGTAAGTGACCACAGTGAGATGTACAGTCAGAGTGATCCAGAAGCACTGATGGGAAGGGATTTTCCAAGAGGTTACTATGGACCAAGGGAAGCAAAACCATTTGTGATAAGGTTGTTTTGTTTTAATTATTATAGAAGCAAATTATTTGTTATTTATAGACAATAATAGCAACCCAAATGTTACCAGAACTCAGTACCATGGATGTTACAGGCATGTTTATTCAAGACTTGTTGAATCAAATGGGCTAGCAAGGACAGGTGCAATAAAAAACATACTTTTTAAATACCCACAAAATTAATGTGGGAAGAGCTTCTTCCATGTGCCTCATAAAGAAATCAATCTGACAGGCTTGAATTTTCTCCTCTATGTTTGGCCTTGCCCAAGGTTATGATTTCAGTACTACCATAGAAGCTGTTGCTTATGTTGTTGTGTGCATTGAAAAGTACCTACTGAGCAACCCCTCCCACACTCTTTACTGGGACCCATTCCTAAACATGAAGCTGAACTGAGATTTTAGTAACTCAGATTTATTTCAATGGTTTTCTGGCACTAAAATGTCTGGAGTTGGTTATATTTAATTATATTTCACCATTCTGAAGATTATAAGCCCCAAAGTAATCACTTGATTGATCAGCGTTCCTGTACAACACAGTAACTTAAAAATTCTTCATCTGGGACATTTTAGTGATGTATTATTTCTTTTTATGTATGTGTGTTTATGTGTGCACACATGTATGAGATATTTGTGTCTGAGTGCAGGTCCCCACATTGCAAGGTTCTTCTGTGGAGGCCAGAGGATAGCTTTCTGTTATTTATTCTCTCTTTTCACCATGAGTTATGGCAATTGAACTCTGGTTGCCAAAGCTACATTGCAAAAACTTGTAGCTAATGAGCCATTTTGCTTATCTTTTTTTTAATTATGTAGTTATACCCTAATTGTACAGGTCATAAAATTGACCCCAATGTGTGCAGTATTGTTGGAAATAGCATTATGGCAAGTGAGAACTTCTCTGAGCAGGTGTTATTTTATAGGTTGGGAAACAGTAAAAGGAAAAAGTGGTATTGAAACTTGAAACATAAAGAATGAAATGGTGACTACATGGGAAAAAGAAAATAAATGAGGTTAAACAAAGACTGGGTTTTCTATTGCATAAACTAGTATCACACTGCCATAGATACTTTATGATCTAGCACATCTTTTGAAATAAAATCATTGTTTATATTAATTGCATTTAATAAATACTTTCTGCATATAACAACATATTGCATTAGTCAAATTTATATAGAAGTGTCGAGCCCTTTATGAAAGTCATAATCTACTAATAGTTATAATTTTAGGCAGCAAAATGGAATAAAAGGAAAACTTTCATTCTATTAAAGGGCACTGAAGAGATTCTGCCTAATTCAGTCTTGAATAGGGGCAGGGGAAGCTTCCCAGAGCTTATTTCCGTGTTGATGCCACAGGCAGCGGTAGAAGTGTGCCAAGGGGGATGTTACGCATGAAAGAACAAGTCTCAGGCAAGAGAAACAACGAATATAGAAATTCAGAAGCAAAATAGAGGTTGGTGCTTACAAGGAATTGGAAAAAAAAAATAAGTGTGCTGGGGACACAGTGCCAAGGAAGAAAAAGATGAACATGGGCTGGAGAAATACAGAGACTAAGTCTTCAAAGATCCATGCTAAGCGGACTTTATTTGTTTGAAAGGTATAGGAGGTCAGGCATTTTGTAGCACACAGCTATCCCACATCAGTTTGAGTGAGACACTAAACTTATTTCTACAAGTGTCAACATTGCTAATTATGCAATTATGCAAATCTCAGATATATATTAAGGCTTGCAAACCACCAGTGTGGTGTAGTTTTTGAAAAATCATTTAAATATAAGATATTCATGCATATCTTATGAAATCACCCAACTCAAGATGGGAAAAACTTAACAAGGGGGCTTCATGTCGATACCAGGGATATTTAGGCTGAAAATAGGACCCTTAATATCTCTTCAACTTGAGTGCTTCTGGCTTCTGGATTCAATAGTCTGCCCTTCACTTTTTTGCTGTTTGTTTATCCCACACCTTCCTAAGTAAAAAGGTATTAGAAATGTATTAACTACAGCCACATAGGCAAGTGGACTAACTTTGCCTGCCTGGTTTTATTCTCGTCTATTACTCCTATCTCTCGCAGCCCAACTGAACCCAAGTCAAGATCCTCCTACCCTTTTTATTCATGCAGAACTTCTAATAGAGTTAATGCTTCTGGACAAGTTCTTCTAACTGTTCATGTAGAATCTGTTTCCTCTGGTATGAGGTATATACTAGATTCTACTACCTTTCTTCACTTCTGATGCCTCCCTGGAGTTTATTATTGGCTTTGAGCTATTGTTTACATCAGAACACAGGCATTTTAACTCCTTGAAAAAGACATTAAGGCAACTCTCATTCTTCAATTAAATAATTTTATAGCAGAATGTAAACTCATGTAATTCAGATCCTCTACCAAGACAAGTGTACTACTCTTCAAGATAAAGATCTGTTTATTCAATGGATTCAATGACTTATTTCATTAATATGCTAGGCTGCCTTCCAAAGATGTGTGACATACATTTCTTATAGACCTCAGTCTACCAAATACCTCTTTGAAAGTTAGGCTTCCTCTTCTATAGCTACATACCACAAACTTATGCAAGCTTCATATGTATTTGTGTTAACATCATTTGCAAATAATACCTAATGCTTTCTTTTCTTTGAAGGCACTGTAGAGTCTTAAAGTGTCAAATGTCAAGTCTTGAGGCCCAAGTCGACACTGCAACAGAATCCTGGGGGGTATATTTTGACCTTAGGAAGCAGGGCATGGATTCTCATCTATGTATGTAATGGGAAGGAGCAGGTAGTTTCCTTTCTGGCAGCCATTTCCTGCTGGAGCACAGCCAAGAAGCAGAAAAAGTACACAAAATACTACTAATGATCCAAAGAGCTGCTAGATGCCTAACTGCTGTATTACCTAACACATTTTTATTTCACAGAAAGGCATCTACTCCATTATCAGCCTATTACAATGTAGTTTCAGTTTTCTGTATACAGTTTTAGTATAATTGACCTCTTTTTTCCCCTCTGTATATAACAAGTTCAAAACACCAGAATAGAAAGGGAACAGAGCCTGGGGCTCCCCTGCACCGATTCCTAGGTGATTTGCATCAATCATCATTAGAGCTATAAGAAATGACACATGACTAGAAATTGATAAGTAAAAAGACACAGGAAAAAAATTCAGTTCTTTGGGACTTTCAAATGCCAAGTGAAATAATAACACCTCTCCTTCTAGCTCCTAAAGCATCACTGTATGAAAACACCATATTGTGTTTAATGACAGTAAGTCACCAGGAAAAATCTCTTACATTATATTAAGTATCTTCTATTTAAGGAAGTGTAGACATACAACACAAGTTTTTCTCTGTGCTCTTTCAGTATAAAGGGGAGGCAGCATGTTGTAGTAACAACACTACATTAAGACTCAATCCCCCCAAATTTCTTCCACTGACTCAGCATCAAATACAAGAAAAAACATTCTCCAAAGTGCTCATCTCTGAAGATAGATGGGTACAAAATGACATAGTTTTTATCTTCTTTTATATTTCTCATCTGAGAAATATAGAAGGGCAAGAGACATTGCAGCACAGGATGCCAACAGTGAACGTTAAGTATCAGAGTGAAATAAACCAATCTTTAAGATTTTAAATGTTTCCAGGTTCTGGCTATTACAAACAATGCTGGCCTAGGTCTGAAAAAGCATGGGATAAATCCGGACTAGCTGAACATAGCGGACAATGAGGAATACTGAGAATTCAAGAACAATTGCAGTGGGTTTTTGATCCTACTGCACGTACTGGCTTTGTGGGAGCCTAGGCAGTTTGGATGCTCACCTTACAAGACCTGGATAGAGGTGGGCAGTCCTTGGGCTTCCCAAAGGTCAGGGAACTCTGATTGCTCTTCGAGCAGATGAGAGAGGGGGACTTGATCGGGGGAGGGGGAGGGAAATGGGAAGCGGTTGTGGGGACGAGGCAGAAATCCTTAATAAATAAATAAATTAAAAAAAAAAGATTTTAAATGTTGAGTCTAGTCACTGTGGGGTAAACAGATTTGAGAGTGGGCAAAACTAGACTCAGGAAGTATGTTTAGCTTTTCTAATAATCCATGGGAAAGAACGTAATAGTATCCAAGACAGTGATTGTTGTAGGCAGGAGAGAAGATGGATTTTAAAAAGATTTTGAACATAGTGCAGGTAGGACATTGCATATTTTGTGTGAGATGCATGAAGAAACAAAGGGAGAACCCACATTTTGATGTGGATAACAGTGTGGATGGGAATGGTTCTGTTGCCTTTTGAAGTCACTATTTGTTTTCTTTATTTATGAAATGAGGAATTTAGATTAAAGCATTAGCTCCCAATACAGAGAATTAACCATCCAGATCTTGGCCCAGAGTTCATTTAGCCATATTCAGAGTCATTTTACTTCTCAGCTTCAGGAAATCTGGGGGTTCCCAGCATCCTGTGGGGAAAGGATTCACATCTACTAATCTCTGCAACACACATGATAACCCCTTCCTGTCAACAAAGCATTACTTGGGCTGAAATGTCAATGAGTACAAAATACTGGACTAGATAATCTTAGACTTAGATAACATTGACATCTACCCAAAGCTTTTGTTTTACAGTATTTTTTACATTTTTGGTTTAATTTTGAGATTGCATTTTCTTTACAACATTTCTCTTCGACCTTTATTCCATAACAACCCTTCCATACACCCCTTCCCACTCTTTCAAATTCATAACCTCCTTTTTCTTTTCTTTTTTTATAATATAAAAATATATGTATAAATATTTAATATATGAATCTAAAGAATCATAATATACAAGTGTACAACGTATGATTCTGCACAAGTATTCAACATACATAATTCTATCATCTAATGCTGTACATAACTTTATTTTTTTAATTTATTTATTTATTAAGGATTTCTGCCTCCTCCCCGCCACTGCCTCCCATTTCCCTACCCTCCCCCGATCAAGTCCCTCTCCCTCATCAGCTCGAAGAGCAATCAGGGTTCCCTGACCTGTGGGAAGTCCAAGGACCGCCCACCTCCATCCAGGTTTAGTAAGGTGAGCATCCAAACTGCCTAGGCTCCCCCAAAGCCAGTATGTGCAGTAGGATCAAAAACCCATTGCCATTGTTCTTGAGTTCTCAGTAGTCCTCATTGTCCGCTATGTTCAGCAAGTCCGGTTTTATCCCATGCTTTTTCAGACCCAGGCCAGGGGGCCTTGGTGAATTCCCGATAGAACATTCCCATTGTCTCAGTGTGTGGGTGTACCCCTCGCGGATCTGAGTTCCTTGCTTGTACTCCCTCTCCTTCTGCTCCTGATTTGGACCTTGAGATTTCTGTCCAGTGCTCCAATGTGGGTCTCTGTCTCTGTCTCCTTTCATCGCCTGATGAACCCAAGTATAAAATGGGGCACTGAACTGAGCAGAGAATTCTCAACAAAAGAACTTCAAATGGCCAAAAGACAGTTAAGGTCATGCTCAACTTCCTTAGCGATCAGGGAAATGCAAATCAAGACAACTTTAAGATACCATCTTACACCTGTCAGAATGGCTAAAATAAAAAACACCAATGAAAGCCTTTGCTGGAGAGGCTGTGGAGAAAGGGGTACCCTCATCCATTGCTGGTGAGAATGCAAACTTGTGCAACCACTCTGGAAAGCAGTGTGGCGGTTTCTTAGGAAATTCGGGATCAACCTACCCCTGGACCCAGCCATACCACTCTTGGGAATATACCCAAGAGAGGCCCTATCATACCACAAAAGTATATGTTCAACTATGTTCATAGCAGCATTGTTTGTAATAGCCAGAACCTGGAAACAACCTAGATGCCCTTCAATGGAAGAATGGATGAAGAAAGTATGGAATATATACATATTAGAGTATTACTCAGCAGTAAAAAAAAAGGACTTCTTGAATTTTGCGTACAAATGGATGGAAATAGAAAACACTATCCTGAGTGAGGTAAGCCAGACCCAAAAAGAGGAACATGGGATGTACTCACTCATATTTGGTTTCTAGCCATAAATAAAGGACATTGAGCTTATAATTCGCGAACCTAGAGAAGCTAAATAAGAAGGTGAATCCAAAGACAAACATATAGGCATCCTCCTGAACGTTACCTCCTTTTTCATTATTATTTCAAGCATATATGAATTTGAGTATGTATATATATATATATATATATATATATATATATATTCCCCAATAAAACCCTTTGAGTCCATATAGTGTTACTTATATGTATGATTTTATGGCTGAAATTTGGCCACTGAACAAACAGTGGTATGCCCTTCCCTGTGGATGACTACCTCTCTCCATTTGCAATTTACTAAGTTGCATCTAGCTCTTTGTGTAGGGCTGAGGCCGCATGCATATTGACATTTTAGCAATGAAAGGACAAGCTTTAATGACCTAGATAATTCTCATTTGTAACCCAACGAAGAACTACTATAATAATAATCAGAAAAAAAGCGAATATGGGCATATATGATGCGCACAATCTCAACCTGTTTTCAGAACCATTGAAGTTAGTAAGGTGCTGCTAATGGTGAGATTACACATTACATGGCATCTCATTTATATCTTCAAAATAATTATGATGTTTGGAGAGACCTTAGATACTGCTTATCTGGGTTTTTTTTTATGTCAACATACAATGTGCCCATTTCTAATCTCAGACTAAGAGGAACTGGAAAAACTAATGGAAATGTAAAGAAGCTAATGACTGGCATTCCTCTTGGAATCAATCTTGCTTCCAGAAGGTCTGCTTGTATAGGCTTGGGGCTAGCATAAACAGACAGCAACAGAGTATCTGCCCAAGTCAGGCTATTTTTATATTGTTTCAACCTTAGGATGTAGTTTAATTTTGGTATCAATTGCACACTTCAGTTTTAAGTTATGTTGGGGCCTCCAAATAGGAAGGAAATTAAAACCCAGGACATCTCTGTGGGGATATATAGGGTCTCACTTAGAATTATCTATGATCATCTAGACAATCGAGTCATTTTCTTCGGTCTTCATAGCACACAGTAGATATTTAAATACATGCTTATTAAATGAATGAATGAGTGAAGCTCCTATATTTGGGGGTGTAATTCCTTGAGTCTTTGGGAAGGAACAAAGTGATTACTAATCTGCCTTTGCTTAGTAAGTGAGATAGTCAGTTTTCCTGAACTGTATTAAATGCCTAAAATAATCAACCTACAAAGAGAATTTTATTATGTCTTGTTTGGAATGTTCTAGTCCATCATCTACCAGCCTCATTGCTTTGCAGTCCTGTTAACACAACACACCATAGTTGCAATGGAGTGGTAGAATAGAATTGTTCTCTTGGCAGAACACAGACATAGAGAAGAAGATGGATCTCAATACCCCATTCTGGGCCATGTCTCCAATAACAGGAAGCCTCCATTTAAATAACGTACCTGTTGAATTGAAATCCCTTAGCTACTTAACTAAGTGGTAAATGTGTGGGTCTTTGAGGACTATGCAATATGTGACCTTGCCCAGCAGATATTTATTGATAGCCTACTCTATGGAAGCAATGGTTGAGTTATTTAGGGATTCCCAATAAAGTAAATATCACTTGTACTGTAGTTTAATTTTAAAGGAGTCTATTATAGCTCTTGAGGCAGGTAATTATAGTTGTTAAAATAATCAGTGTGGTATCAATGACTGTGGTAAGAAACAAGTGGGTTCTGGATACATTTGGAAGGCAGACCACAGAGAGGTCTCCAGGTGTGGGGCATGCATTAAGAAGTGCAGAGAAGCTAGCCATTGGAATGAGGGATTTTGTGGTAGGGTGATGGTTCAGTTTTGAACTTAACTTGAGATGTGTGTACTGCACATCCAAGTAAGAATGTCAAGAAGGCAGTCAGTTTTGTGGATAACATATCGAGAGAGGTAGGGGTAGTTATAATAGAGCCATGAGGCTGACCTTTGACAACTGTGGAAAAGACCATCCAAAATAAAGGTATACTGTTAGAGAGAAGTAGCAAAAAATGTAACCTGAGGATTTTAATACTTGACCGGAGACTAAGTCTACTTATCTGCTTGCTGTGGGATAAACAGAGCAATTGGCCTGGGACTTCAGTCTTAGCTTTATGCACTGTGTCCCATTGTGTATTCCCTTCACAGCACCAACTGCTAAATCCTCTGTGTGATATTTAAATATCAAGAGGGTATTTGCTTATAAATATTTATAATTTCCTGCAGGCAAATATAATGATTATTAATCCCAGCTGAATAAGAATCCATTATTACTAGGGTAAGGAGCGTTTTTTTTCTCTGCATAATTCGTATGCAAATATTTTGAAAAGCAGTTTGAAAAGCAAGCTGCCACCTGTCAGTTTGTGTATTTGCAAGGGAGGGAGAGGCACCATCAGCTCTAGAGTCTGGGAAGAAGAAGTCCTGCCCTGCTGTACCCACACATTACGTCTTCAGCTTATTGCTTGTAGGCTGAAAGGCTCCTGTACCAGGTATTATTTTATGTAGCTCTATTCCCAAAGTTGTTGCTCAGTATTTACAACCTTTGAAAAGGACACCATCTCCCTCTCTTCCTCTCCCCCTCCCTCTCCCTCTTCTTTATCCTCTCCCTCTTTTTCTCCCACTTCCTCTCCCCCATATTTCTCTTTCTGTGTGTCTCCTCCTCTCTGTCTTTCTCTCTCTCCCTCTCTTTCTCTTTTCTTCCTCTCCGCACATATTTGTTCTTCTTAAAGTACAAACACAAACTTAGAAATGTGGGTTTCAAAATGTACAATGAGATACAGGAAAGCTCCTGATATAGATTTGATGCATTACTCCAAGCTCACCCTGTTCCTTTTTCTATCTCCTAGACGGAACTGAACCCCAAATTCTTTAAAATTGTTTTGCTGTAGTTTCCCTAGCCCCTAGGCTTTCAGATTCTAAATTAATCAATCTTGATTTCTAAACTATATGACTTTGCTGATGCTTGTTTTTAATGCAACAGGGTCTTGCAGTGAACATATACATGCTTTCCAAGTTAAAAGTCTCCAGATTAGAATGCAAGTAACTTCAAGGGTACACAATAACTTTCCAGGGAATATTCAGGAACAGTTTTTGAAGAGATGGTTGTGAAATTCTCAATTTTCTTAAGTGTTATTTCCTAAAAATATATCAGTATTTGAGTCTTGTGCTAACCATCTTTTTGCATATCTCCTTTCAAAGTCATCCTTCAAGTGCTCTATGAAAGAAAAGCATATTCCGTACCCACCCCACATCTTACCACAATGCAGTTCGTCCTCCAATTCTCATTATAGAAGACTGTATTCTGTATAGGGGTCTGCTAACTATAAGCACACCTTGGCTTTAAAAATGCCTTTTGTAAGTTTTACATTTCCTGGAGGACTAGTACTCTATATTGTAGTGATATTTTGTTTGTGTTATAATAAATAAAGCTTCCGTGATGATCATAGTGCAGAGGTAAGCCACTAGAGGCCAGGTAGTGGTGGCACACACTTTTAATCCCAGGACTCAAGGCCACCATGGGCTACATGAGATTGAATCTGTCTAAAAGGGAGAAATAGAACCCACATAAATGTAATCCCAATACTTGGGATCCCATGCCTTTAATCCCAGCACTGAGGAGGTGGAGACAGGAGTGCTATTTCTGGGTGGAGAGAGGTACATAAGGAAGAGAAGACAAGAACACATTGGAGAGTGACATTTGGTGGAGACGAGGATTGCCCCTTCAATCTGAGCATTGGTAGAATTGGTAGAGATAAAAGACTTAACTAATGGCTTACTGCTCTGCTTATCTGATCTTTAGGATTCTTTATTAATTTTTATTGAGCTCTACATTTTTCTCTGCTCCCTCTACCTCTTTTCTCCCCTCCTTTTTAACCCTCTCCCGAGGTCCCCATGCTCCTAATTTACTCAGGAGATCTTGTCTTTTTCTACTTCCCATGTAGATTAGATCTATGTATGTCTCTCTTACGGTCCTCATTGTTATCTGGAATTGTGATTTGTTTTATTTTCTTTATGTTTAAAATCCACTTATGAGTGAATACATATGATAATTTTCTTTCTGGGTCTGGGTTACCTTACTCAAAATGATGTTTTCTAGCTCCATCCATGTGCCCAAAACATTCAAGTTGTCGTTATTTTTTTCTGCTATGTAGTACTCCACAGTTTTAACCCCTATTTCTGACTCGATTTTGATAAAGTAAGACCAACTAGAATTTGTGCTACATTATGTTATCCCGTGATAACTTTTACAAAGAACATTAAACTGAATTCCTACAGCAAACAACCACTTACACAGAGAAGTAGGACAACGTTTTCCAAAATGTAGTCTACTAAGAGATTATTTGCTCTAAGATGTCAACTTTATTCTGCAAAGTTAATTTCTTCAACATAGTATGTTCTATGTATGTTGAACTCCTTTTTACAGAAAGAAATCATTGATCTTGATGTACAGTAAATCTCAAATATCTATATTTGTCTGTCACACCATTTTATGGCATTTCAAAATGATCTATGTTTCAAGTTAATATTTGGCATATAGTTTTAATATGAGCTGTCATAGGCTCATGTGTGGAACACATGAATCTTTTGTACTGGAACTACTTCAGAAGGTGGTAGAGACGTTAGGAAGGAAATCTACCTGGGAGAAATCATGACTGGGGACACGTCACCAGATATTATGTTTTCCCTTGTCTTCTTATATTCCCTTTCTCTGTTTCCTGACTGTCCCAATGTGAGTAGCTTCTACCACATGGGCTCCACCACTATGATGTATTATCTCACAAAGTGTTAGGAATGAACAAAAGTAAAGGGCTACAGACAAAAATCTCTAAAAACATGATTCAGAATAAGTCTTCCTTCTTTTAAGTTATTGTCTTGTGTTTTCAGGATTTGCTTCTCTCCTTCACTGGGGGAATTCCAGGGCCAGAACTCAGATTCTCATGCTTAGTGGCAATTCCTTTACCCACTGATGGCTGAGGTCTTCCTTTTTAAAAAGTTAATTCTCTGGTAGTTTGTCACAGCAATGGTAAACTAACAAATACAAAACCTTTGCTGGATGAAGCATTGCAAGCATTTTCGCCCATCTTGTAAGCTGTTTGCAGTCTCTGTCAAGTGTTTCTTCTGCTGTACAGATGCTTTATAGTCATTGTATATAATTATATTTGTCTGTAGCTTTGTTCATTTTCTATGCTTTTATGATCTTGTGCACAGTCTTTTTCCCATTATAATTTCCTCAAAGCATTTTACCTATGTGCCTTTTGCTAGTTACATGATTTCTGGTCTAACATCTTAACCTTTAATCAATTTTACCTTATTTCTATAATTGAAATAATTCAGTTGCCTGGTTTCATTCATATATATATATATATATATATATATATATATATATATTAATGTACAGTTTCTAAGGCTCATTTACTGAAAAGGCTTTCATTTCTTTATGAGGTATTCTTGGCAATTTTGTCAAAAACTGTTACCTGTTGATTCATGTATACACTTTTATGCTTCCTATTCTGTTCTATTGGCATATGTGCCCTGATTTATGTTTGCACTATGCTGTTTTGATGGCTGCAACATTGTATTATATTAGTGCTTCTTTTCTCATGGTGACAGTGCTATAGGATGAAACCCAGGACCACATGTATGCTAGGCAAGTGCAGTATTATTGAGGATTTTGAATAATATTAACCCTTTCTCTAGCTCATAAAGGACATTTTGAATTCAGATAGTCCAGATATTTTCTTTCTGCTCCAGATGGTGGTATCTGTCTGATTTTTATTTTAGCGTGTGTGTGTGTGTGTTTCTGATTCTGTATAAATTTTAGAATGGCTTTTACGTTTCTGTGAAGAATTTCTTTGGTATTTTGATAAAGGTTGCATTTAATCTGTAGACCACTCTAGGTTATTTAAAGAGCAATAATTTTCCCAGCTCTCTCTCTCTCTCTCTCTCTCTCTCTCTCTCTCTCTCTCTCTCTCCAGGTTCTCATGTAGCACAGACTAGTAAGTGCTTGTGGTTTATGTAGTAATGAAGATTGAGGTCAAAGTTTTATTCATGCTAGGCAAACATTTTAATGTTTGAACCACATACCTGCAATAGAGGCTGCAAGTTAGTTCCTGGCTGCTCAGTCCTGAAATAACCACACAAAAATTATATTATTTGCAATATTGTTTGGTCAATAGCTTAAGCATATTTCTGGCTAACTCATATCTTAAATAACCCCATTTCTATTAATCTGTGTATAGACACATGGCTGTGGATTACTGGGTAAAATTCCTGCATGTCTTTTCCAGGCAGTGGCTATATGGCGTCTCCTGACTACACCTCCTTTTTCCACACATTCAGTTTAGTTTTCCCACCTAGCTCTACTCTACCCTATCACAGGCCAAGGCAGATTCTTTAATAACCAATGGTATTCACAGCACACAGAGGGGAATCCCATATCACCTCCCCTTTTCTATCTAAATAAAAAGGAAGGTTTTTAACTTTAACATAGTAAAATTATGTATAACAAAACAGGTATCAAAAATGAATTACAGTTATAATATTTATATCTACTTTATCTTATCAAAACTAAGGAAAACTATAACTATTTATTCTTTAACTCCATCAAAGACTCCTGAAATATATAATATTACCTAAGTAAACAGGAAGTGCATTGTAAGCAACTTAAAAACTCAAGAAATGACAGAGACATCTCATTACCTGGATAGTCAACCAAAGTTCTTCTGTACCATTGGGGCATACAATCTTCAGCCCACAGGCCATAGGTTCCAACAGACATTTCCATGAAGCAGAAAATTTGAAAATCTGTTCTGCCTTGTGATGGCAAAGACTGTCAGTTGCTTTCTTCCATGTTTTGCACGATGTCTGGCAGACCCTTTCATGAAGCAGGAACCCTGAAAGACTGTCTCACCTTCTTTAGTGAACTTTAGTAGTTATTTTTCTATGGGTCATGCATGTCCAGTTCATGAAGTATAATATCAAGCAGTCCATGCATGAGCAGTTTCTTGCCCAAATGGCTATCAAACTCCATAAGAAGCCTCTTCGGCACCCATCTTCCTCTTGAAGTTATTGGTGCTGCCAGTAACAGATGTGTCTCATTGTCATAAAAAGTCTTAAGGTATTAAAACATTTTAAATGTCACATTCTAAATGTCTCTGAAAGATATGAAGAATGCCTATCTAACTGAAATACATCTCTATATATCTTGAAAACTAATTAACATGACTACAAGCTTGACTATTACAGATGACTATCTATTAAACAATATTTCTTAATTATACATTACATTTTAAATGAGCTGCACAAACACAATACCTTAATCAAGAGCAGAAATATACATCTAACAATATTACCTAAAATTTGTATCAATAAATCAAGATCCATACCAATGCAAAATATTTATCTCTATATCATAGCCCCCTTTAAATGTAAGCAAATATTTATAAATAATATTTGGGAATATAGGTATAGTTCTTTCCAAATTGCTTTCTGCTTTTTGTTGAGTGAAGTAATTTTTTGGGGGGTGTTCATGGTGACCTTTCAGGAAGGTCTTGCTTCATCAAACCACATTAGTCTGGGAGAAATCCATATGCTCTCATCTTCTGTGGAAACAAAGAACGTCCAAAGCAACATATTCTTAGCCCAAATTTTAAAGTAAAGAAACCTTTGAAACATACATGTTGGTTTAGCTTAACCGTCCTCAGAATCAAATGTCTCTCTTCAGTCAAAAAATTCCAAGAAAACACAAAAATATTCATAATCTAAACTCTCTGTGTATTGTTTATCTTTATGTGGCTTATTTTTCTTTACTTCTTTTAATCTATGACTGTCTGTACTCTGTCTTGTTAAAGACTTTGTTTACTTTAAATAATTTTTAAAAAAATAATTTACTGCTTTTTTTAACTCTCTATACTCTTTTTCTTCTCTCTCCCAAGTCTATGTACATTTATCCAACACTGTGGCCCATTTAGAGATCTTTTTCAAATGGATTTGTCTTTATTGCATATTTGTAATCCTTTTCGTTTTTTTTTTATTGAGAAAAGGAAAAAAAACAATTTTCTGCCTCCTCCCAGCCTCCCATTTCCCTCCCCCTCCTCCCACCCTTCTCCCACTCCTCCCACCATTCTCCCCCTCCTCCCACACTTCACCCCCTCCTCCCACTCTTCTTCCCCTCCCCCCACTCCTCTCCCCCTCCCTCTCCAGTCCAAAGAGCAGTCAGGGTTCCCTGCCCTGTGGAGAGTCCAAGGTCCTCCCCCCTCCATCCATATCTAGGAAGGTGAACATCCAAAGTGGCGAGGCTCCCACCAAGCCAGCACATTAAGTAGGATCAAAACCCCGTGCCATTGTCCTTGGCTTCTCATCAGCCCTCAATGTTCGCCATGTTCAGAGAGTCTGGTTTTATCCCATGCTTTTTCAGTCACAGTCCAGCTGGCCTTGGTGAGCTCCCAATAGATCAGCCCCACTGTCTCAGTGGGTGGGTGCACCCCTCATGGTCCCGGCTTCTTTGCTCATGTTCTCCCTCCTTCTGCTCCTCATTGGGACCTTGGGAGCTCAGTCCAGTGCTCCAGTGTGGGTCTCTGTCTCTATCTCCATCCATCACCAGATGAAGGTTCTATGGTGATATGCAAGATATTCGTCAGTATTGCTATAGGATAGGGTCATTTCAGGTTCCCTATCCTCAGCTGCCCAAGGAACTAACTGGGGACATCGCCTTGGGCTCCTGGGAGCCACTCTAGGTTCAAGTCTCTTGCCAACTCTAAGGTGGCTCCCTTAACTAAGAATTGTTCTTCCGTGGTCCCCTATCCAACCTTCCTTTATCCCAATCATCCTTTTCCCCCAATTACGTCCCATCCTCCCCTTCTCCCTTTTCTCTCCCCATCTCCCCTTACCGCCATCCCACCCCACCCAAAAGATCCCAACTTTCTCCATGGCAATTTTGTCTACTTCCCATAGCCAAGAGGATAACTATATGTTTTTCCTTGGGCTCACCTTCTTACTTAGCTTCTTTAGGTTCACCAATTGTAGACTCTGTGACACTTATTTGTAGCTAGAAACCAATTATGAGTGAGTACATCCCATGTTAATCTTTCTGGGTCTGGGTTACCTCACTCAGGATAGTGTTTTCTATTTCCATCTACTTGCATGCAAAATTCGAGAAGTCATTGTTTTTTACCGCAGCGTAGTACTCTAATGTGTATATATTCCACACTTTCTTCATCCATTCTTCCATTGAAGGGCATCTAGGTTGTTTCCAGGTTCTGGCTATTACAAGTAATACTGCTATGAACATAGTTGAACAAATGTTCTTGTCATATGATGGGGCATCTCATGGGTATATTCCCAGGAGTGGTATTGCTGGGTCCAGGGGTAGGTTGATCCTGAATTTCCTGAAGAACCAAAACACTGATTTCCAAAGTAGTTGCACGAGATTGCATTCCCACCAGAAATGGATGAGGGTACCCCTTCCTCCACAGTCTCTCCAGCAAAGGCTATCATTGGAGTTTTTTATTTTAGCCATTCTGACAGGTGTAAGATGATATCTCAAAGTTTTTTTTGATTTGCATTTCCCTGATCGCTAAGGATGTTGAGCATGACCATAAGTGTCTTTTGACCATTTGAACTTCTTCTTTTGAGAATTCTCTGTTCAGTGCAGTGCTCCATTTTTTAATTGGGTTAATTAGCATTTTGAAGTCCAGTTTCTTGAGTTCTCTATATATTTTGGGGATCAGACCTTTGTCTGTGGCGGGGTTGGTGAAGATCTTCTCCCAGTCATTAGGTTGCCTTTTTGTCTTAGTGACAGTGTCCTTTGCTTTACAGAAGCTTCTCAGTTTTAGTATGTCCCATTTATTCAATGTTGCTCTTAATGTCTGTGCTGCTGGGGTTATACATAGGAAGCTATCTCCTGTGCCCATCTGTTGTAGGGTACTTCCCGAAGTGGGGAGGTTTCTGGATGCAAGCTTGGTGGGATAGGAAAAAAGAGGCAGTATGCAGGGAGTAGAGGCCCTGCAGAGAGCACCAGAAGGATAGGGCTGTAATCCTTTTCTGACCAGAACTTTTTTCATTCTTTTCTTTCTTTAATGTTAAGTGGTCTTAGTTACGACCAAGTCTGCTTTGCCTTTTGGCTCAGCCTAGTCCAACATGGTGTAAACATGTTCCCTGCCTCTGTAAGCCATGCAGAGTGCTCCAGTTTCAGGTATACAATGTGTCTATGTCATACCATTAATCAGTTGTAGCACTCTGCTCACAAACTCCATTTAAATGCTAGGCCTCCTAAAAGAGTCAGCATTGTTTGTGATGGAGAACCAAGATGCTACTGTTTTGAAACCATGTGGGTCTTTTGTTGTTTTTGTTGTTACTACTAAATCAGGAAGACCTCTCTTTTTTTTATTTTTTTTATTGAGAAAAGGAGAGAAAAATCAAGTTTCCACCTCCTCCCAGCCTCCATTTCCCTTGCCCTCCTCCCACCCTACTCCCCCTCCTCCCACCCTTCTCCCCCTCCCCCCACTCCTCTCCCCCTCCCTCTCCAGTCCAAAGAGCAGTCAGGGTTTTCTGCCCTGTGGTAAGTCCTAGGTCCTCCCCCCTCCGTCCATATCTAGGAAGGTGAACATCCAAACTGGCTAGGCTCCCACCAAGCCAGCACATTAAGCAGGATCAAAACTCCGTGCCATTGTCCTTTGCATCTCATCAGCCCTCATTGTTTGCCATGTTCAGAGAGTCCAGTTTTATCCCATGCTTTTTCAGTCACAGTCCAGCTGGCCTTGGTGAGCTCCCAAGAGATCAGCTCCACTGTCTCCGTGGGTGGGTGCACCCCTCATGGTCCTGACTTCTTTGCTCATGTTCTCCCTCCTTCTGCTCCTCCTTGGGACCTTGGGAGCTCAGTCCAGTGCTCCAGTGTGGGTCTCTGTCTCTATCTCCATCCATCACCAGATGAAGGTTCTATGGTGATATGCAAGATATTCGTCAGTATTGCTATAGGATAGGGTCATTTTAGGTTCCCTATCCTCAGTAGCCCAAGGAACGAACTGGGGACATTGCCTTGGGCTCCTGGGAGCCACTCTAGGTTCAAGTCTCTTGCCAACCCTACAGTGGCTCCCTTAACTAAGAATTGTGGTTCCGTGCTCCCCTGTCCAAGCTTCCTTTATCCCAATCCTCCTGTTTCCCAAAGGCCCTCCCTCCTTCCCTTCTAACTTTTCCCTCCCCATCTCCCCTTACCCACATCCCACCCCACCCCCAAGATTCCAATTTTCTCCCCGGTAATTTTGTCTATTTCCCTTAGCCAAGAGGATAACTATATGTTTTTCCTTGGGTTCACCTTCTTACTTAGCTTCTTTAGATTCAACTATTGTACATCCTGTGACCCTTATTTATGGCTAGAAACCAATTATGAGTGAGTACATCCCATGTTCATCTTTTTGGGTCTGGGATACCTCACTCAGGATAGTGTTTTCTATTTCCATCCATTTGCATGCAAAATTCGAGAAGTCGTTGTTTTTTTTTACCGCAGCGTAGTACTCTAATGTGTATATATTCCACACTTTCTTCATCCATTCTTCCATTGAAGGGCATCTAGGTTGTTTCCAGGTTCTGGCTATTAAAAATAATACTGCTATGAACTTTGTTGAACAAATACTTTTGTCATATGATAGGGCATCTCTTGGGTATATTCCCAGGAGTGGTATTGCTGGGTCCAGGGGTAGGTTGATCCCGAATTTCCTGAGAAACCGAAACACTGACTTCCACAGTGGTTGCACAAGATTGCATTCCCACCAGCAATGGATGAGGGTACCCCTTCCTCCACAGCCTCTCCAGCAAAGGCTATCATTGGAGTTTTTTATTTTAGCCATTCTGACAGGTGTAAGATGATATCTCAAAGTTGTTTTGATTTGCATTTCCCTGATTGCTAAGGAAGTTGAGCACGACCTTAAGTGTCTTTTGGCCATTTGAACTTCTTCTGTTGAGAATTCTCTGTTCAGTTCAGTGCTCCATTTTTTAATTGGGTTACTTAGCATTTTAAAGTCTAATTTCTTGAGTTCTCTGTATATTTTGGGATGGACCTCCCTTGCTCTTGGATTGGGAGGATCAACATAGTAAAAATGGCAATTCTACCAAAGGCAATTTATAGATTCAATGCATTCCCCATCAAGATCCCATCAAAATTCTTCACAGATCTGGAGAGGACAATAATCAACTTTATATGGAAAAACAAAAAACCCAGGATAGCCAAAACAATCCTATACAATAAAGGATCTTCTGGAGGCATTACCATCCCTGACTTCAAACTCTATTACAGAGCTACAGTAATGAAAACAGTGTGGTACTGGCATAAAAACAGAGAAGTCAACCAATGGAATCGTATAGAAGACCCGGATTTTATCCCACAAACCTATGAACACCTGATTTTTGATAAAGGAGCTAAAAGTACACAATGGAAGAAAGAAAGCATCTTCAACAAATGGTGCTGGCACAACTGGATGTCAATCTGTAGAAGAATGAAAATAGACCCATATCTATCACCGTGCACAAAACTCAAGTCCAAATGGATTACAGAGCTCAATATCAGCCCGAACACACTGAACCTGATAGAAGAGAAAGTGGGAAATACCCTACAACAGATGGGCACAGGAGATCACTTCCTATGTATAACCCCAGCAGCACAGGCATTAAGGGCAACATTGAATAAATGGGGCATACTAAAACTGAGAAGCTTCTGTAAAGCAAAGGACACTGTCACTAAGACACAAAGGCAACCTACTGACTGGGAGAAGATCTTCACCAACCCCGCAGTAAGACCTCTCTTAAAGGAGCTGCAGCATGCTGTCAGCAAGCAGAGCCCATCAAAATATGGCTAAACGTTGCTTTTTAGTGTCTAGAATTCCTTTCCAAACCCTCTCATGTTTTATGTGGATCTAGATAGCACACATTGGAGTGCCAATTTGAAGTAGGAGGCCAATTTATTGTAGGAGGCTGCTAGTTAGTTCCCAGCTGCTCAGCCCTGAAATAACCATACAGAATGATATTATTTACGACACTGTTTGTCCAATAGCTTAAGCATATTTCTGGCTAACTCATATCTTAAATTAACCCATTTCTATTAATCTGTTTATAGCCACGTGACTGTGGCTTACCGGGTAAAGTTCCAGCACATCTGTTCTTGGCAGTGGCTACCTGGTGTCCTGATTCTGCCTCCTTTCTCCCAGCATTCAGTTTAGTTTTCCCTGCCTAGCTCTACTCTACCCTATCACAGGCCTAGGCAGATTATTTTTAACCAATGCTATTCACAGCATACCGAAGGGAATCCCACATCACATATCCAGTGTGAATTTTTCATAAGTATATATAATTTTCACTGTACAGACATTTCACTTCTCTGATCGTATTTATTTCTTGTTCTATTAAAAAAGGTTGCTTTCTGGATTCCTACTTCAGATTATTTCCTTATTGTCATATAACAACACTAGCGATTGTTTTATTCTGCAGTTTAATTTTTTTATTAGTTCTTACCATGTGGGGACAAAGTCTTGTATGATTTCTATTTATGAAGCAATTGTCTATCTGCTCACAGTAATAGCTTATTGTATGGCTGTGACATCATTTATTAACCATTTCCAGTGTTGATTGACAGTAAGACTGTTTTTGTTTTGGAGATCTTTTCTCCTACTCTTTCCCTAGATACACTTATTTTCTCACCATCAATATCTTAACATTTATTTTACAGAAAAGAAGAACTCTGAAAAGTAGCCAGATATTTTAATCATCAGAACCAGAAAATTACACAACACATTGCCCATGAAAGAGGGTTTTCTGAGTCTTGTATTCTAGACTATTATATTCCATCTCAAAAATAAGTTAGAAGTCTCCACAAACCAAAGAGTCACAGTGCCGATTGCCTCAAGAAAAGGAGGGGGCAGTCTATACCACAAGGTCTGAAGAATTAGAATTAAAAATGACTAGGAGAGGGTGCCTGAACTGGCCTTGCCCAGTAATCAGATTGATGACTACCTTCCAGTAGCTGATGGAAGCAGATGCAAAGATCCATAGCAGAAGACCGGACTGAGCTCTCAAAGCCCAATCGAAGAGAAAGAGGAGCAATAATTTAGCAAAGGGGCCAAGACCATGATGGGGATACTAACTGAAATAATCTACCTGAGCTTAAAAGAGCTCACCAACACCAGCCTGACAGCAGAGGACCAGCATAGGACTGAATTAGACCCTCTGAATGTGGATGGCACTAGTATGACTGGAAAAGTCTATGGGGTCACTGGCAGTGGGGCCAGGATTTACTCCTACTGCTGTTTGGAGCTCATTCTCCATGGAAGGATACCTTGGTTGGCCTAGATATAGTGTGGAGGGCCTTGGTTCTGCCTCAAAATGATTTGCTAGACTTTGTTGACTCCCCATGGGATTACTTACCCTCTCTGAGGAGTGGATGGGGTGAGATGGGGAGAAAGTGGAGGGATGTAAAATGAAAAAAACTTTTAAAAATATTTCAAAAAGTGACTGGGCTCTGAAAGGAACCCAAATTGTGAATTAAAACCCTGAGCAAAGGTAAGTGCCTCCAGGGCCTGTATATTTTTAGGAATCCAGTCTACTGGTTCTTTGGTTCCATTGAAGTCTGGTAGGGTATCAGTTTGAAGTGGGAAATCCAGATTCTACTAAATCTTGCTATGCTTGAGAGGGTCCTTATTTGTTTTATGGTTGGTGGTCCCATAGATAAAATGAGACACTTGAAGTGACTGGAATGTTTACTTGTGCCTGGGATTATTATAAATTTCAGGAACTAGATCTTTGAAAAAAAGATTTGGGTATTTGAAAGAGAAACTTTCTATCTACATGAGGTGAGTTCTTTAAGTTAGAAGAGATCTGAAGTATGTTTGATGGGGGATTAATATGATCAGAATCCTTTGTATCAAATTTTCAAAGAATTAAAAGAAATATTGTTTAAATAAATGAAAATAAATTAATTGTGTACAATCTGAAGTAAGCTACCCCGAAAGAATATTTTAGGAACTGAAACGTCTTTGTCTAGGGCTTATCTATAGAGGTTGACACTGACCCAAAACCCTGGGGTGAGTTAGAAAAAGAAAACTACTGAGTAACCTGAGTGTAGATGTCTTGCCATTGGAAAACAAATAGTAACTGAGAGTCACAGTGGTCAGAAATACAAAAGAAATCATCCTTAAGATCTGACACTAAGAACCTTCATCGGGTGATGGATGGAGATAGAGACAGAGATCCACACTGGAACACTGGACTGAGCTCCCAAGGTCCTAATGAGGAGCAGAAGGAGGGAGAACATGAGCAAAGAAGTCGGGACCACGAGGGGTGCACCCACCCACTGAGACAGTGGAGCTGATCTATTGGGAGCTCACCAAGGCCAGCTGGACTGTGACTGAAAAGGCATGGGATAAAACTGGACTCTCTGAACATGGTGAACAATGAGAGCTGATGAGACGCCAAGGACAATGGCACGGGGTTTTGATCCTACTTAATGTGCTGGCTTTGTGGGAGCCTAGCCAGTTTGGATATTCATCTTCCTAGATATAGACGGAGGGGGGAGGACCTAGGACTTACCACAGGGCAGGGAACCCTGACTGCTCTTTGGACTGGAGAGGGAGGGGGAAAGGAGTGGGGGGAGGGGGAGAAGGGTGGGAGGAAGGGGATAAGGATGGGAGGAGGGGGAGGGAAATGGGAGGCTGGGAGGAGGTGGAAACTTGTTTTTTTTTCTCATTTTCTCAATTAAAAAAAAATAAAAAAAAACCAAAAAAATCCACAACAAGTTTCCCTTCTGTCTAAATAAAACAAAAGAAAGAAATAAAAAAAAAAAAACAGATCTGACACTATGAGCCAGAAGGAGTTGGAGGGCATATGTCCCAAGAGAGTATAAGGATTGCCATCTACTTTGCAGATCAGGATGACAGCCTAATTTATAGCCCTTGGATCCCACACCATCCTGTAAGATCCATTGTCACTGTAATTTTTAGGTTAGAATAAAGTGATGGGCTCCCTTGTGATATTTTCCAACACACACATCATTATATTTTATTTTAATTCATTTTAACAATTGTGTTAGCGTGACAAGTGAAATTAGTGGTTAAAAGTAATAAAATAGAATGTGACAAGAATTAATGCCAAAGTGAATGGCTAAGTTAAAATAATAAGAAGATAGAGAACCTAACTTACCATTGACTTAAAGGAAAAACTTCTGGATTTCTTCAATGGCTACTTAATTGTTCAGTTGCCTTTAAGTTTGACATGTGCTAAATGTAGTACATATGTGACCATGGAAAGTGTTTGCATGTAGTAATAACAATGTGTAGACTGACTGTGTGAAGCTTGAGGTTTGGAGTCAGGGGTAGGTTCATGTCCCAGTTGCATTTTCCAACAATGAAATCTTAGGTCATTTATTTTTCAGTTGTGTTTTAATTTCCTCACATTTAACTTTCAGGACTAATAGCACACATTTTACAGAAACATTGAGTGATTAAATGAATAATACATACATGTGCTCAATACTACATCTGAAATAATACTCAAACTTTTCAGTCATTATGAGATTCTTGCCTTTAAAAAACAATTGTACAAAAAAGTGAAAGAATAAATTAAAAATTTTAAATAGCTAAATAATTGTGTATGCCTCTGTGATAAGAAGTACACTAA
Organism: Microtus oregoni; assembly: GCF_018167655.1. NCBI lineage: Eukaryota > Metazoa > Chordata > Mammalia > Rodentia > Cricetidae > Microtus > Microtus oregoni. The sequence continues at coordinate 15,603,289 of NW_024543828.1, forward strand.
CAGGAAAGACAATGGGTAGAATTATAAATGGACTGAAGACTGTATCAATAAATAAAGGCTAAAAAAACCACAATATAGTGTGTAAAAGAGAAAATGAGTAAGATATAGTACATTCTCTGTAGATTTACCTGTGCCTTTTGTGTGTGGTTCTCCTTTTTTTTATTTTTATTTTTTCTGTGTGGTTCTCTTAGGACTAATAAAGGTCAATGTGTAGAAAGTGGAGGTTCTAAGAGGCACATTATAGCACAATGTAAATATGAAAAATGGTTCAGCAAGAGTGTTTTGTAGGTATTATGACTTACAGAATATCATATATATGACATATTTATGTAATATGTATATGCATATATAACAGAATACAGAGGCAATTCTCCATCGAGGCTGACAGCATGGTAATTTCTTTAATGGATGAAGCTAGCTTGATAAATTCAGAGATCACTTTGACTGAGATTTGACGATATTCAAGTTTGGAAAGAAGAATCCGAATCCCACTGGGCTAAATAACATAAAGAATTCTATACGTGCAAATAACATACTGTTGTAGCTAATTAATTTCAGTGTCTATCCTGTCTTTCTCTTGATCCATTGTAAAACCATTCCAGACAAAATATTCAGTTGAGTATGAAACTATAAGCAAGACACAGTGGCTCATGCCCACATTTCCACTACTTTGTCATGAATTTGAGGTCAGTCTGGGCTACATCAGTTTTGAAGCAATCTGAGCTACAATGTGGAAGGTCTGTCTCATTTTTTTAAAATATGATTATGAAAGAACATTAGGTCACTAATACTCCATACACAATCCTTTCCTAAACTCTAAGAGGGTTCATTATAGACTCTATTATTCTTTTCAATTTCCTTCTTTGTTAACAGTTGGCCCCTGGCATCTGTAACTACAGAGAAAATAAATACCTTTAAATGGAAAGAATAATGACACTTCTCCTCAACTACAATGAAGATATAATTAGTGAATCTTGGTCCATCTGGATTTGCATCTGAATATCTAGAAGAGGGTGAAACAAGAGGAAAATCAGGGAGGTGAAACTCCGAAGATCAGTAGTAATTAAGAACAGAAGTTGAATCATAGCACAAACTCTCTACTGACATGTTCTAAAGTCTTAAGTCATGTCTGTGACTATGACCCTAGGGAAACAACAGACTCCAATAGTAAAAAGTATCGTATCAGCAACGGATCCTCTGGATAAAACAGCATAGCGACAAAAGGATGGCACAACTAGTAACCTATGGAGGATTCTTACAAGTGGTAACCTAGAAAGTTGAAATGAAATCTTATTGGTATATAGCCATATCCACTCATTTACCTATTATCTCTTGATGCTTCTGTACTACAATGGAAGGTTTAAATATTTTCAATAGAAAACGGCTAGCTCATAAAGTTTAAAATGCTTGCTATCTGACTCTAAAAAGTTTACTGACTCAGGTATACAGTACTATTCTGTACAATAGGGGAAACCCAAAGCATTTACAAGTCAACGAATAGGAATATGGAAAGAGTTCTAGGATTTTCTTCATTTTTAAACTCATCTATTTGTATTTCTATTTTGTGTATATTTTTCTATTGTATATTTGATAGCTCATCTTTATTTTCAATTTGGCACACCTGGAAAGAAGAAGCCAAATTAGGAAATTGTCCTACATCAGCCTGGCCTGCAGGCATGCCTGGAACATTTTCTTGATGTGGCCATTGCCATTCTCAGGATGATGTGCCTATACTCTGTTTGAAAGGTAGCTGATTAAAAATAAAGCAAAGAAAACCAGCCTACAAACCACAATCCCAGAGAATTTAGACAACAATGAGAACTTTTAGAGAGACTTACATAGATCTAATCTACATGGGAAGTAGAAAGTAGAAAAAGACAAGGTCTGAGTAAACTGGGAGTGTGGGGACCTTGAGGGAGGGTTTAAGGGGAAAGGGGAGAGGCAGGGAGGGAAACAGAGAAAAATGTAGAGCTCAATAAAAATCAATTAAAAAAAGAAAAAAAGAAAGGTAGCTTAGTATGATGTGTATTTCAAACCTGTAAACAACATTTTTTTCATGGAATCTGCCTCTGTTCCTGTCTTGAGTTTTTTCTCTGACTTCCGTCGATGATAGACTATAACTTTTAAGCTGAATATGTTTGATTCCACCACTCCCACAAGTTTCTTTGGTCAGTATTTTATTACAAAAACAGAGAACAAAGTTAGAAGAGTTTATATTTATACTATCAAGCATCATTGGGGAAAAAGGGATGGGAAGATTGTGAGATCGGGGTGTGGTAGATAACTACAAGGGAACACACTCTTCGTGTGTGTGTGGGAGGGTGTAGGAGTTCTGGCAGCATGCAGAAAACCTGTGCAAGCCCAAGCCAGACCAAATCCCAGCACAAGGAGTGGATATGGAGGTTCAATACACAATCCTACCCCCTAGCTGTGGAGCTATTGTCAATTGTTAAGTTTTCTCAAAGATTGTATCCTCTGGTAAGTCTACCACACTCAAGAGGAAGACCACATAACCATAAAAATTTAGGCCTGACAAAATGATCATCAGGGATAAAAAAAGATGAAAGAGTGTTGGGTGGGCAGGGGATGGGGTTTGCTTCATAAAGAGTTTGAGGACAGAGTAAATATTGTCAAGACATGTTGCATAAAACACTGAAAGATATGATAGTGCTTAGAATAAAACCTGGTGTGTATTATGCCTTTATAAATGTCAGATAATTTGAATATGGACATTCATTGAGCCAATTTAAATAATTTCATAGTCTCTGTAATTTGTTTGCCACTGGCATTGTTAGTAATTGAAAAATAATTCATGTGTGCATGCTAAAATGTTCAAACAGCATGTGAACAATTAAACATAAGTTCAAAGCTCAGGATGATTATTTAGCACAGTGTTGCCTTGGGCAAGTCACTTAACTTTGCTGTTTCTTAGTTTCATTATCTTTAATATGAGTCATACCATCCCCAACTTTATAGTGTTGTTGTGGGATAGGATTTGTGTGCAAATCACTCAAAACAGTACCTTGCTCTAGGTTAAGGACTATGTAATTGTGTTTATTTTTGCATAACTTTTGTATTTTCCTGTGAACTGCTTTTTTATTTTCTTTCCCCAGCTTTTATTGAGTATGATCCAGATTTTGGATTTGTAAAGACCCTTTGTTAAGAAAATTGTTAAGCCTAGCATGGTGATTCATTCCTATCATCTCAGTACTGGGCATCTTAGGCAAGAGGATACCAAGTTCAAGGCTATTCTGGAATACATAATAAACCTGTGTAAGGAGAGGCGTATTTCTGCATCTGATGCATCTGCCATCTGATATGGCAATCCGAAGTTGTATTTAATTCTTTTCATAGCATTCATTTTTTTTTCCACGAAGAACTTCTAAATGGTATGGTCTTGCCTTTAGGGCTTCAAGAATTTGAGTCATTATTCAAAAGACCTTCTGTATGTCAAAATATATTTAAGTTTATTTTTCTGTTGTTTTCTTTAAGTCTATTCACTTTGCGATATCTAGATTTTGTGATGTAAGAAGTAAAATAGAACTCTACATTTCTTTTCATTACAAATATCTTTCCAGATGCTCTAGTGCTATTAATTTACTATTTCTCTCATACAAGTTGTAACCTTTGCTCTCCACCAGTTGACTGATGTTCTATTGTTCTTCAGCCTCAAATACTGCATGGCCCAGTCCCAGCTCATCTCATGCTCGTATTTATTCTGCTTTTGACATGAACAGAAGGTGACTTGGGCAGGCACATTACTCAGGCAAATTAGTCTTTCTCGTGAATAAAACACAGAGTCAGAAAAGTTTAAAGTTCAGCTATCTCTAAAGGTATCATTAATGAACAGTCAATTGAAGTTGATAAAACAACTTTTTATTGAAGAATGTATATGAAATAATTTTCGATCTAATGCTGCTCACATTGTGTGGGCATATCATATAGTTTATTTTTTCTGAATTATAATATAGCTATGCTGACACTTCTCAGATAAATCATTTTATTTTCCCTTAAGTAGAAGTTTTACATATGGAATTGTTAAGTCAATTGGCAGACATTTTTAAAGTTTTCATTAAAATATCATATATACAGCTTGAGACTTTTTTGAAGTGAAGATGCCCAAGTAACCAATCTTCCTATCTGAAAACATTCTTACCACCAGCCCAGAGACTTTCCTAATGCTCATTTCAACCATTGCTTTCTCTCAAGCTCATTCAGCATTAGGGCTTATAACACATATTATTTTTCGCCGGGCGGTGGTGGCGCACGCCTTTAACCCCAGCACTCGGGAGGCAGAGGCAGGCGGATCTCTGTGAGTTCGAGACCAGCCTGGTCTACAAGAGCTAGTTCCAGGAGAGGCTCCAAAACCACAGAGAAACCCTGTCTCGAAAAACCAAAAAAAAAACAAAAAACAAAAAAACCACATATTATTTTTGCCTGAGTTTTAAATTTTATGATTGTTTAGAGTCTATATTATTGTTTTTCTTATCTTTTTATTCATAATTGCATTAGAGATCTGTTTGTCATTTATGAGCAGCTCCTACTAATTGCTATGTAGCGCTACATTGTATGAATATACCACAGTTATTCATTTTAATGTTAACAACCTAACGGTGTTTTGAAGTATTCTTTGTGTTGCTTCTATGAACACTCTTGCACATGCATTTCTGTTGAGTATATACCTAAGAGGAAGTGTATACCTTAGGAATTACTATTGTATATGTACCATAGAAGTTTCTGGGTTCAAGGTTATACAGGCATGAGGCACTTAAGTCTTTATTTATTTATTTATTTTTTTTTTCTTTTGGTTTTTCAAGACAGGGTTTCTCTGTGGTTTTGGAGCCTGTCCTGGAACTAGCTCTTGTAGACCAGGCTGGTCTTGAACTCACAGAGATCCGCCTGCCTCTGCCTCCCGAGTGCTGGGATTAAAAGTGTGTGCACTTAAGTCTTTAAACTAAACTGGGTTCTAAAAATACATGTTTATGACTGTGGAAAAGTCATTGTTATTATGTGATAGACTCTTCAAAATTAATCTTTATAATAATCCTATGGGCTCAAAATTGATGTTATTATTTTATTTATGTGATGTGGGATTTTTCTTTTTATGCTGTGAATACCATTGGTTAATAAAGAAACTGGCTTGGCCTGATAGGGTAAAACAGAGCTAGGTGGGGAACACTAAACTGAATGCTGGGAGAAAAGAGGTGGAGTCAATGGAGAAGCCATGTAGCCCTTCCAGAGGCAGATGCCAGAACTTTAGCCAGTAAGCCACAGCCACGTGGTGATACACAGATTAATAGAAATGAGTTAAATTAATGTGTAAGAGTTAGCCAATAAGAAGTCAAGCAGTGATTAAATTAATAGTTTCTGTGTGGTAAGTTTGGGGCTAAGCAGCTAGTAACTAATTAGCTACCTCCTTACAACATTTATGAGACTATTTATAAATAAAGATTCAGAGATATTAAATCATCATCCAAGCCAAGAGTTTAAAAATAAAAAAAGCCAGGAGTTTCCTGACTTTCAATAGTACTCTCCTTCTATTCTGCCTCATGGATTGTTTGCCTAGAGCTGTGATAGCAAAATACAGCAAACAGAAGAACTTGAAACATGAAAAATGTATTGCCCTATGGACATACTGGCTAGAAATCTGAAAAAAAAATGTATCAGCAGGATCAAACTTTCTTCTCCCCTAGCTTCTAGCTCTTAGTGATAATCTTTGATGTTCTGTGTATAGCTACATCATTCTAAGCTCTGTTTCCATCTTCCCATGGGTGTCTTCCCTTTGTGCATCTATGTCTTCACATAATGGTCTTTCCTCTGTGTTTGTCTGTCTTGTCTATTGTGTCTCTTCCTTCCATAAGGATACTTAATACATTATATTGTGGGTCTGTCATAATCCACTATGATCTCATCTCGACTTGGTTACTTTGGCAAAGAGTTTGTTATTATTTGAATGCTACTTCCAAATTCATGCTAACACTTAATCCCCATCATTGCAGTATTGGGAGATGAGAACTTTAAGAGTTATTAAGTCCTCAAGGTTACATGCTTGTGGATGGATTGATGCTTTTATCATTGGGCATGGGGCTTAGATCACCATTGTAGGGTAATTTCTACTAAAATGTGCTTCCTTCTTGAGCGTTCAATTGCTTCTACCCCTTCTCTTACATGTTCATTTACCATATGATATCCTTTGCCATGATTTGATGAAGCAAGAAACCTCTCCTCAGAGGCAGTCATTAAATCTTTGACTTTCCACCCTCAACAACTGTGAGAAAGAAATTTATTTTCTTTGCTAACTGCCTAAGCTGTAGATTTGTCATAGAGGTAAAATAAATAAGATAGACTATGACACTATTTCTTAAAATTGATTACATTCAAAGATGTTATGGGCTAGGAATTCAGTGTAGGTTTGAGGGCAGGGAAACACAATTTAGCCCATAATAACTTCCTATCTTAGTTACTATCTCATCATAGTAACTAAAGGACACTACGTTGTCTAAAATGAAGTTTCAGTTTTTTAGTGCTGATGCCTGTGAGAGTCAACAAGGGCCTTTTTACATGACTTGCCAGTGAAATGCCATGACAATGCTGAGTTTATTGCCAGGCTAATATTCCATCTACCTTGTAGAATTAGCAAAACCAACACCTATCACACACTAAGACAGTGTGACTGGAGTCTTGCATTCTTGTATTCACTATGATGAAGGTGTCAAGCAAGGCCCAGATTGAGGGAGATTGTGACTATTTTCTTATTTCTTCAGATGGGCCACATTATTTCAGAAATACTGAATTTATATTATTGGCAAAGTATAGGCCAGTCATATTCTGCTATATATCCTATTTCCAAGAATGTATGCTGTCACAAATCCAAGCAAAATGGTAAACAGTACTTTTGTTTTTAATGACTATCTGCCAAGGTCCATACACTATCGTAGAAATCTGGTCCACATCATCTAATCCTTAACACAACTTTTAAGGTAAGCAACCATACAAATATAGCCTTTGAATTAGCCCCATTGATGAACGGTTGGTAAAAGCACTTAGTGGGCAGAGTGATCTGACAGAAAAGGGAGCATGTCAGTGACAGATGTTCCATAGTACATCAGCCTGTCTTGATGTTGAGAATACACTTGGAGGCTGAGAAAGTAAATAGACCTTTACTTTATACTTTGAATTTTAATGATAAACTAGAGTCTGGGTATGAGATTTGACTTCTCAGTAAGATAGACTTGCTACAAGTAGTATCTTTTGAAAATGGTAAAGGGTTTACCATTATGCTGTGGAAAAAAATCTCTTTGTACACTGTGAAGATTTGTCACTGTGATTGGCTTAATAAACAAGCTGACTGTCCAATAACTGAACAGGATAAAGTTATGCAAGAAAGCCAGACTAGGGGAATGCTGGGAGGAAGAAGGGGAGAGTTAGGAGCTGCCAGCCAGAGGCAGAGGGAGCAAGAGACGAATGCACCATGCTAATAAATGTGCCACCACATGACAGAGCATAAATAAGGAATATGGGTTAACTTAAAATGTAAGAGCTAATTAATATTAAGCCTATATTATTATCTGAGCATTTATAATTTAATATAAGCTTGTATAATAATTTGAGAAGTGGCTGCCAGGTATTTGAGATCAGGCAGTTGGAACACAAAGCTTCTCAGTGAGACAAACTTGCTACAAGTAGTATCTTTTGAAAATGATACAGGGTGTACCATTCAAATCTCTTTTCAGAGAGTGAGCACAGCTTAGATATGAGCTAATATGAGATGAAGTTCCTCAAAAAGTTAACTGAAAAGCAACATCCTTACTGAAGTCTGATGTGGGAGTTCCTTCTGTCTATGTGTTGCTTTTATTGGTTAATGAATAAAGAAACCTCTTTGGCCTATAGTGAGGCAGAACATAGCTAGGTGGGAGAAACTAAGCTGAGTGCTGTGAGAAAGAAGATGAAGTCAGTGAGAAGCCACATAGCCCCGCAAGACAAAGATGCTGGATGGAACTCTACCCAGTAAGCCTCGGCTTCATGGCAATACAGAGATTAATTGAAATTGTTTAATTTAAACTATAAATTAGCCAGAAATATGCTTAAGCTATTGGTGAAACAGCATTGCAAATAATATGGTTTCTGTGTGATTATTTCAGGTCTGAGCAACTGGAAACAAACAAACGGCCTCAAACAACAGCAGTCAAAAGCATAGGCAACTCAAAGTCACAAACCAGATAACTCCAATTCAAAATATGTAGATAGAAAAAGATAGCCCAACCAAACTGAATCTTAGTAACCATACCTCTTGGGTAGAGAAGTCACACACTACTGGTGAGGAATTTGAATCCAGCCCACAGATATTCTTTTCTTATACACACAATTAAATTTATGCTATATAATAAAACCAAATAATTTTTAAATGAAAGTCCATGTTTTTTGATGACTTTAAAAATTAATTAGGTACATATTACAGCACAAATCAATTTCAGCTACTCTTTAAAATACAGGGTCTTTCTTATCTTCCACAATTCTTCCCAGAGTTGCTTTTCATCACCTTTGGATGATATTTGTGGCATTAAAGTGTTTGATCTTCGATGAACTTTCAACAGAGAGTTAGATACACACCAGACCAGTCTCTACTATAAAACACCAAAGAGGTTAGTTATGTGGAACTGAAATGATATATTCTAAAATTGACTATGATGATACCTACCTGATATGAATAAAGCAGAAATCATTGAGTTGTGGTTTGAATAGCTAAAATATACAGTGTTTCATATTTCAAAAATCTGTTCATAATTCACACATGGAATTGCATTAGGGAATCAAATGCATATGCTCAACTTTTTTGAATTTATTTCTTTGTATCTTAGAAATCCTCTAATATTGTACTATTAGGGAGATGGACAGCATATTTATATGGTTAAAAACACAAAACAATAAAGAATAAAACAGTTCATACTTTCACAGATTAGTTAAAAGAGAAAATGGAATGATTTATGCAAAGCATACAGTATACTTCGTGTCTTGGGGAAAGCAGTTGGTAACTATTAGATATTATTTATTATTGGGTACAAAAATAATTAATTTTTAGCCTAAATACACTGAGATTATACAACTAGGTTTAGCACTCTAAACCTTCAAGAAGTTCCTTTCAGGGCTTATCTAAATATCCAATAAGGTATAAATCTCTGTCTATGCTCAGACAAGGTTCTAGAATATCAGAGGCTCTGAAGCAATTAAGAAGAAAGATATTATATTATATGACTACTAGAATACCTAGTGATGTAGGAGCCCTTAGGATTCAGGCATTATGCTTGCCTGCCCTGTCATTGGGCAGGATGTGCCCAAGCTGTACCCTGCCCAGCTTAGGGTCCTAGTCTGCATGCTGGTACAAAGTCCCTTTATTGGACAAGCTCTGCCCACTCCCTTCTCTCTTCTTTTCTGACAGAGACAGATTTCTGTCTGTCTGTCTCTCCTTCTCTCTGTATCTTCATCTCTCTGACTCTCTATCTCTCCCATTCTCTCTTCCCTCCCCATTCCCTTTATCTCAATAAACTCCACACTCTAATTCTGTCTGCATGACATATTCTATCAGCCGCCACTGTTTGGACTCACCCCCCATGGTACCCACCGCAAAGGTCTCCCTTGTGTCAGTTTACAACAGGAGCAACATCTAGATCTTATTTAAACTGCAGATGTATAGATTATCTACAAGAACAAACAAGAACAAGAGGAGATCTGGTTTTTAAATTTCCTTCCAGTTTAGAGGATTTTTGAGACAGTTCTTATAACCCAAATTGATATTGAATTTACGATGTATCTGAAGATGACCTTGAACTACAAATAATGCTTCCTCCATCTACCAAGTGCCAACTATGGTGGGTATAAACCACTGCTTTTGTTTTAGGACATTGCCTTTTGTTTTAGTTTTGTCATATATGAAGGAAAAATAATGAAGTTTATCTTGGCTACATTACAGACTAAATAAAACTATAGCACGAAGACCTCATGGAATGAAACAAACATTCATAAAAAGGTTCAATATGTTTATTGACAGATCTACAGCAGAAACCAGGTATAACCTGTGCCCCCATCAGAAATGCAGAGGGGCCTTGGATACTTTTGTAACAAGAGAGGGAATGGTTGTTGTTGTAGATCCTTTGACCTAATGAAGACTCCTCAGAGAAAAATCAAATCTTTGGTAATTGGAAGAGATGTGACACTGGATACCATAGTTCCTGAAATAAAAATTCCTTATGGCAAAAAATATCATCAAACTAATGTCCTAACCCTGCTACAGGATGAAAAATGTCAGTTTCCTTAGATTACTGGGTAGGGCTCTGAAGCAGACAAAATTACATTAACAGCTAGAAATGGAAATTTATTTTTTCTCTGTGAAGAGCTAAACTAGCACTTAACACTAAGACTGAGTAGGTGGCTATGAGTTTTTTTTTCTTCTTCCAAAGTTCTTGATGACTCTACTAAAATTCTAAGGAAGGATTAGAAATGGATTAACCAGGTTATATCTCACTTTACCTTAGAGTGGTCTAGAGAAATTTTTTATAAGTGACTGGAGAGTATGAAATAATTAGGTCATTATGGCTGTGACATAGTTGACAAATGCTATGAATTGGCTGTTGTACTTGAAGATTCATGACCTAGAGATTAGCCAGTGTGGTACTTTCAGTAGGTATTAAAACCCAAAGGAGTCAGTGCCCAGTGAAATATGGTTAGGTCCTTGGACCACTGCCCTAGGAATGGACTAGTTTAGTCATTGTGGGACACTGTAAGGGCTGACTGTTATGAAAAGTCTAAAACTACCACCTTACTGGAATCGGGATATTTTTCCGATATTTTTCAAGTTTATTTTAGTACCTTTAATTTGTCTTACAAAATGATGAGTTTCCTGATGATCTTTGTAGATATACATACAATTTTACTTTGTTCTATTTATCTCTGTCCATTTCCACTCACCACCCAGGTCATCTGCTTCCTGAAGAATACCACTACTTTTTGATTTCCTGTCACATGAACTCTACTGCAAATTATATTATATCCCTTTCCCTTTCACTCACTTGGGATACCTTCCTTCTCTCTCATATACCACTTTCCAAATTCAAGATCCATGTATCACCTCATATCTGTGTTCATAAACATATACACAAATGTGAATGTATATACTCCATGGAACAAAATATGTAATATTTATTTGTGTCTGGTTTATCTTAACATAGTATTTTCCAGTTACTAAATTTTCTACAAATGTTATATTTTTTCTTTACAGATAAATATAGCTCAATTTTATATATGTATAACATTTACTTTATCCATTCTTCCTAGATTATGATAATTTTCTAGCTATTGTAAATTAAATAGCAACAATCAATATGGATGTGCAAATATCTCTGAGGCATGATAGCTCACAGTCCTTCACATGTAGGAACAAAATAAGTTAGAGTTGAGTGGTGTGGTTGTTTTCTGAGAAACTTCCATGCTGGTTTCCATACCACCTACAGCAATTTGTAGCTTCACTAGAAATTTACCAGGCTTTCCCAGACCTTTGCTAACATTTGTTGTCCTTTGTTTCTTGATAATCACTATTCCAAGTAGTATGAGATGGAATCACAAAGCAGTTTTCATGACTAAATATGTGAATTTTTTTCAAGTGTTCATTGGATATTTATATTTCTTCTTTTGAGAACTGTCTATTCAGTTATTATCTTATTTGTTGATTGGCTTTTTGAGGTTCAGTAAATGTAGTTCTTTATGTGTTCTAGATGTTAATCATCTTTATGATATACCAATGACTAGGTTTTTAAAGAATATTTTTGTTAATTCTCTACAAATTTCATACAGTTTAATTCTAGGAATATTTTTGCTACAGTGATTAGTTTTATTTACAGATATTATTTTTAGATATTTTGGGTATTTCATTTATTTTTTAGCAAATTAATTACTGATACATATAGAAACTACTGATTTTTGTATATTATTTTATATTCTGATACATTGCTGAAAATGTTTACTTGATTCAATAGTTTTCTGGTGGTATCAATACTTAAATGTATTTTAAGAATGTGATCTTATTGCTTGGAAATAGGCATAATTTCACTTCTTCCTGTGTTATCTGTATCCATTGCATTTCTGACTTTTGTTCTTTTCCTCAAGTTAAATTACACATTTATATTGAATAAAAATTGCTCCTGATTTAGGAGGAAATACTTTCAGATTTTCCATATTTAGTATAGAGTTGGGTATTGATTTATCACAAGTGCTATTTATTATGTTTATGTATATTTGATTCCTAGATTTTTCATTATAATAAACTGATATTAAACTTTTGTTGAAAGCCTTTTCTATACCTATTAGTAGCATCATGTGATTTCTGTCCTTAAAGTAGTTTATGTGTTGTATTACACGCTTTGATTGGTATATGTTGAACCAGATTTCCATCAATATAATGAAACCAACTCGATCGTAATGTATGATTATCATAATTATCCCTTCCTTCCTTCCTTCCTTTCTTTCTTTTTTTCTTTCACTCGTTCCTTTTCCTTAAAACATTATATCCTGAGTGCAGTTTCCCCTCCCTTCACTCCTCTCTGTTCAACTCCACCTCCCATTTCCCTCAGATCAACTCCTCTCCCAGTTTCCTTCAGAAAAGTGCAGGCCTTCTGGACATAAAAAACAAATAGGGCATAACATATAACAATAAGTCTAGGGACAAACTGTCATATCATGATTGGACAAGGCATCTCAGTAGGAGGAAAGGAGTCCCAAAAGCAGGCAAAATGAGTCAGAGACAGTACCCCACTCCCACTGTTAAGAGTCCCACCAAGCTACTCAGCCATAAGGTATATACAGAGGACCTAACTCAGACCCATATCAGTTCCCTCTTTTATCACTTCTGTCTCTGTGAGCCCCTGTGTGCCCAACTAATTCTATGGTTTGGATTGTAACAATTTTATCAAGGATTTTTGTTCCTGTGTTCATCAAGGCTCTATAGTTTCTTTTTTCTTTTAGTATCCTTACCTGATTTTAATATCAGGTTAGTACTGCTTCCATATAATGAGCTTATTTTATCCATTGATAATAATATGTGGTGCCTTGCTTTATTTCAATAGACTAGTTTTATGTGAAGTTCATTTTACCAGATACTGTGTAGTAAGGAGCAGCAGGCTGCGTCCCACCACCCAGCTAGCTTAACCCCCAAAATAACCACACAGAAATTGTATTAATTAAAACACTGCCTGGCCCATTAGCTCTATCCTCTTATTGGCTAACTCTCACATTTTGATTAACCCATTTCCATTAAATCTGTGTATCACCACATGACTGTGGCTGACCATCAATATTCTAACCTACGTCCATCTCAGACCAGAGATTCATGGCGTCTGCCACTCTGCCCTTATTCCCAGAATTCTATTCTGTCTTCCCTGGCTACCTGAGATCCGGCCTATCAACTAGGCCAAGACAATTTCTTTAATAACCAATGAAAGCAACACAAATATAGAAGGATCTCCTATACCAATATTGGAATAGTTACACCCCCTTGTTTATGAATTTTGTTACTTGATAAATCTATCTTTTGGCTCAGTCTCAGTGTGTGTTCATCAGTGAGATATATTTCTTGAAGCAAGAGATAGCTTCTCAATCTACTCACTGAGTCTGTCTGCTTCTCTTTATTGACTATTTGAGGCCATTTACCCTTAAGATTTTTACTGCGAGATAGTTACTGATTTCTATAATTGTGTTATATTTTTCTGGTTGATTGGATTATTGTTTGTTCTTTTCTTTCTTCTCACTAGTATTAAGAGCTTACTGGTTACTGAGTTGAACATGATGAACTCTTTTCCAGCTCTCCTCTGTTGACATAACCCTCTTATGAAATTTATTCTTTCCTGTGGTCCTGACCTTATGACTTTCTTTTATCTTCTTTTGTGTATACTGTATTCCCTTCAGAATTTTCTATAGTACTGGATTAGTGTTCTTGACCTGAGTGAATACTGACTTATTTTGATGTGTCCATTTTCTCTGTTAAATATAAGTTATAGAGTTGCTAAATATAGCAAACAGAAAGTGCCAAAACAAATGCAGAATGCGCTATGAGAGTAAAAACTATTTATTATTAACATAGGAAGAGAACAAGATGAAGCAAGGATGCAGAGAAAAACAGGAGAAGAAAGGTAAATAAAAGAAATGCAAATGGAATTGTAGAGAAGAGAACAAGATATTCAAAAGAACCCAAAACAACACAAAATATTTCCCATTGAGAAGGTTTGAAACATTAGTTAAATGGAAGAAATGTATTAAAATAAAAACATAAGCACTTTAAAACAAAGAGATATACTACTGAAAGCAGAACAGAATTTATAAAGTAACACATACAGGGTAAAAACAGTATAATAATAAAATGAATTAAAAAGGAAGAAAAGAAAATTGCCTAATAATGAAAAGTATGAGGAAAATTTATGAATATATGAATTAAAATAAAATATATTTTATAAGCAAAAAAAGAAAAAGTTTCTCTAGAAGTGTAATTAAAACATAAAAGTTAGAAAACAAAAAGCCCAAGTGATGAAGTAGCTTCTTCCTGGGTCCGTGTCAATTGGTATTGCTGGTTATATGTAGTAGGGAGTGTTTGTTGAACAGGTGAACTCTTGCTTTTCCTATGGTTTATTCTGATATTGAATTGGATTTTTGTTCAATTTTCTCCAGAGTTGTCTTCATTTTAGTAACTTCCCTTCTTATCATACTAACTACCTCTGTTAACCACACTTAACTTTACAATTTTTATGTCAGCAGTTCTTCTTACCCTTCTGATAGCCCCCAGACCATATTCCCTAGCATGGCTAACATTCTACCTGGGTTATGACTCCTGAGTGTGTTGGGAATGTCATAATTAACCACAGAACTGAGAGTTATACCATGCTCACAGCATAACCATGGTGTGGGAACCTATAAAAGTGGAGGAACTGTATCCATCCTTTCCAAATTCCCTTCTTTTCCTTCTTACTTTCTACATATCTCATCATGATCTCCATGAAATTAAGAAGCATTTCTTCTTGTAAATATAGTATATTTTGTCTTATTCTGACTCTTATCCTTTACCATGTCACATGGAAAGCTCATCTTATCTGGAAGTTAGTCTCTCACTCTCTCATCCAGAAATTGTTCACAAGATCATCTATCCAGAAGTTAGTCCCAAGAGCATTTCAAGATGTTCTGCCTTGGCACTATCTGCTATATTGTAATGCACTCAAAAGGGTCCTTACCAAAGGCCAAACAGAAGGATACTCCAAACTAGGTTTTTCATTCTCTGAAACTATGAGATAAATAAGCCCCTTTCCATTAAAAAAATCCAGATATTTTTTTATAGCAATAGAAAATGAATATAGAATGGATCAAATATTTGAACTGGGGACACATTTATTCAGCTCAAGTTGAGCCTGTAAGTCCTGAAGCTTGAGTGCAAGTGGATTCCCAGTGCTTGCCAATATTGTTTTCCATTTCAACTGGATAACTCTAGAAACTCTATATGGAGACTAAGGAAACAGTTGCCATAGATTTCTCCTGACTCATTTTGTTCTGACAAGGGACATTTTAAACTGTAGTGATTAAAAAAAGAAGTGGACAAAGATGGAATAATGTGAATGTGAAAGTGTTTATGAGACCAAACAGGAAAAGACGTCCTTTCACTAAGAAGGTCATCTCTTAGGCAGTAGAAGTAGAATGCTTAAGATCACGACCTATGGAATCAAACAGACCTGATTTACATTCTGGCTCTGCCAGAAGTATTTTAAGCCAAATTTCAAGTGGGATGAAAACAAAATAAAACAAAAATGTGTATAGTCTTCATGATAAAAAAAAATGAGAACGAAATCAGTAAATTGGAAGCATGGGGACTTTGGGGGAGGGTTGAAGGGGGAGGTAAGAGGCAGGGAGGGGAGCAGAAAAAATGTAGAGCTCAATAAAAATCAATAACAAAATGAGAAAGAGCATATAGCACATTACTTGATAAATAAATGGACTTAAAATTTCCCTCCTTTGTATCCCATTGTTTTATTATTATCATTTGATAGGTGTCAAACCAGCATTATCAACAATTGTACATATTAGTAAAATCATGACTTTGTATGAATTGTACCAATTTTTATATCACCAACACAAGAATAGACACATAGTAGGTATTCATTAAAGTGTGTGGACTAGAACACAGCTTGCCAACGGGTTTATCAACTGTCATTTAATTTCACAATATGATGCCATGAGGCCAAAAAATATAACTTATACAAAACACTAAAATATGAATGGTGCTTTTTTTAAATGAATGCAACAGATTAGTAATCTAGAATTACTACTGTAAAGTTTATATAAAGAATTATTCTCTCCACATACCATTTAACTTTTTAATTATTGAATGTGAAAAATGTAGCTCACATTTTACAGATGAAATTACTTAGGCTTTGAAAGATAAAGTTGTTTGCCCAAAGTAATACAACAATATCTAATATTCCTCTAAAGGAAGCCAACCGTATACTGAGTCAACGAGCCTGAAAGGAGATTCCACACTTGTAACCAACATTCTTTACATCCTCATTTTTAGGAAACTATTCAAGAACATAAAAACAATATACACTAACCGTTGAATGTCCAAATTAATGACCTTTTGACTCAAAAAATCCAATCAAAAAATTAAGTGACATACTGAGTCCAAAGCAGCAACTCTATAATGGAGTTTATTTTCTTTCT